>NC_052514.1:7168836-7250725 GCF_014356525.2 Nilaparvata lugens | reverse complement strand
GGAGATATGCACGATGTGTATCACTAGCTGACATAATCTCTTTCACGCTCTTTTCGGGTGCCCTACGTTTGAACATCGCAGAAGGACGTTGTTGGCTGAATATCTCCAGGAGGGTCAGGGCAATGAGAAAACTACAGAAATCTATTGTGTATTGACTCGGCTACCAAATTGGATAGAATTTTCTCGTACTTCTCTATTCTATGAAATATAGACAATTTGTGAATGATTTAGAGTGATTTAAATTCTCAACAGACAAACATTTAAACTGAAAAAAAAACTTTCTGGATTGCTTAGCATGTTATTTTCAATTTAAATTGGCAGTGATATACTTCTGCTTTACAAGTTCACAATTCACATTGACACTGTAATTAATGTATTGATTGTATACCAACCTCTTTGTATGTTTCATGGGAACAAACACAAATAAAATATTCTATTCTATTCTATTCTTTGTAGTTGAGCAACTTTTTCGGCTAAAGTAGTTTCAGGAACTGGGGTTTTTGGTTTTGGCGTTTTAGAATTTTGGTTTTGGGAATGCGTAAGTACTCCCGCTATGTTTACATTTCTATTAATAACCTTCGGTGTTCTACTTGAGCTCATCTTCCTATCTAAGAAATTATATTACTTGCAATAATAATAATTGATTTATGAATGATAGGATTTTAATTTGGTTATAATTTTAGTCAAGTAAACTATCTATGTTTATTTTTAAATCTCGAAAACCTAACCTCAAAATAACCTCTAAACAATGTTTGGCTTATAAAATAGAATTAAGAATTAAAATCTAAAACAAATGATAAAACGTGATCAAGAAACAATTAATAATGAAATTAATACAAAATTTGTACTTATCCGTGACTATTTATAACACAAAATCTTCCAAAACCCAGGAGCGAAATTATGTATGACCACAGAGGAAAGAAACACTACCAGAGATCTCTGGCCTCACTATAGTAGGTATCAATTAGCCAACTAGATTCAAATTAGTACTGTAGAGATATTAACTGTCAACTATCAGCATATTATTATTATTAATAGCGTATGGCTTAGAATGGTGGGGAGACCCAAGCATAGGGTAGTTCCACCTCGCCGTATATAGTCCAAAGTTCCCTAATGGGAAACCGGACACTAAGATTATAGTCAGCACAATACTTTAAATTTACACTTTCCACTTCGGAATAAAGTTCATTCTGATGTTAAAAAGTCCAAACATATACAAAACCGAAACAAAACACAAAACCACTAAGGCAAATTTAGAAAATATTGAATTTAAACAATAAATTTAGAGCCGAGAATTTATAGCCAAATGACCTCCAAATATCAGTCCATATCCTCAATGAAATAGGTCAGAAATATAATTTAAAAATATCAACTAAGAAAACAAAAAATATGGCATTCAGAGGCAAATATCCAGTCAGATCGAAAATTGTTATTAATAATACAGTGTTGGAACAAGTTTCTCAATATACATATCTAGGAAGTGACATTAGTTGCAAAGATGAATTAGATATTGAGAAGAAAATAGGAAAGTTCCAAATGATATGTGGAAATATCAGCAGGACTTTGGGTAAAAAGCTAGAACAGATACAATTATGAAATTTTATAAGGTAATGGCCGCTCCAGTCCTCCTCTATGGTAGTGAATCATGGGTTACTACGAAGCCACTTGAAAGTAGAGTGCAGGCAGCCGAGATGAGATTTCTCCGAAGAACCAAGGGATGTGACAGAAGAGATCATTTCAGGAATGAAGATATTAGGAAAGAATTGAAAATCTGCAGCATGAATGAAAGAGTTACGGAGAATCGGCATCAATGGAGGGAGCATGTTCAAAGAATGTCAGCTGAAAGAATACCATTTAAAGTCTATAATAGGGATGTGACAGAAGAGATCATTTCAGGAATGAAGATATTAGGAAAGAATTGAAAATCTGCAGCATGAATGAAAGAGTTACGGAGAATCGGCATCAATGGAGGGAGCATGTTCAAAGAATGTCAGCTGAAAGAATACCATTTAAAGTCTATAATTATCAGCCAGTAAGCAAAAGAGATGTTGGCAGACCACGCAAGCGGTGACAATAATAGGATCTTTCAATGTTTATTTGAGTAATTGGCTAGATGTGAGTCGGAACAGGTTAAAGCCTAATCCTTGTTTGTAAGAAGAAGAAGAAGAAATTTATAGCGCGTTACAATTTTGCCATGGCAACCAACTAATAATAATAATAATAATATAATAATAATAATAATAATAATAATAATAATATCGAGTGACCTGGCTGGCTCAGGTTCTGGTGTCAGAGTTTTCAGGTCGCAGCTGATCAATTTCAGGGCCTCTGACATGACCTGACGACTGCTTTTTAGGCAGCCGGGACCGGCAACCAACTATCAGCATAGTCTGTATGGGAAGCATTGATGATACTCATAGAGTTTCCTGACAGTTTACAGAGAATCGCAGTATAGTTAGACCCCTATTAAACCTCTCCACTAGAACTCAGTAGTTTGTGTAACTAGCTTTGGAACTACCTAGTGGGTTTATAGTTGTAATACTATCTCGTTGGATAATGGTACGTTGTTCCAGTTGGTAGGGTGATATATAAGCGAGGTCAGTTATAATAGTTGTTCGCTACTTAGAGGGTCTTACAGGCCGTGCCTTCTTCTTACAGTTTACATTGAGATTAATTAAGTTATAATTGATGTTAATGTTAAGCTAGTACTAGTGTCCCTTAGCTTGGAAACTGGGTAAGAGAGAGAGGTGGTGAGCTAAGAGGGAAAGAGGGGTAAGGATCTTTTACTATGTAATGAACGAGTAGGAAGTTGGGTAAAGAGAGAAGTAAGGAGAGGGAGAGAGAGAGAAAAACAGAGAGTGAAAGAGAGAGAGAAAGAGAGAAAGAGAGATGAAGAGATGAGAAAGAAAGAGGGTTGAGGATCTTCTAGTATGTATGAACGAAAATGAAGTTGAGAAAAAAGAGAGAAGAGAGAGGTGAGAGAGAGATAGACAGGGCAGAGAGAGTAGGGGGAGAGACAGAGATAGATTCGATTAGATTTCTTTATTTATATATGTTACAATAATTACTGGCTTATACACTAATTTACATTAAATGACGATAATGCTAGTTATTCAAAGAATTTTAGAGAGTATAAATAATTAATCCATGAGAATAAAGATTAAATGCAATTAGAATAACGATAATATAAAATTGTAATGTAACTTCATAAAATCGGCGGAGTTTCAACAGAAAGAGATAGAGAGAGACATGAAAGAGAGAAAAAGAGGGAGTGAAAGAGAGAAAGAGAAAGAGTGATGAAAAGATGAGAAGGAAAGAGGGTTGAGGATCTTCTAGTATATATGAACGAAAATGGAGTTGAGAGAGAGGTGAGAGAGAGGGATTGATAGATTGATTGAGTACTTTATTTATGTAGATTACAATATATACTGGCTTATACACTTATATACAATAGCTTACGATACAGCAAAATTATAGATGAATTTAAAAAATATAAATTAAGAAAATAATTATTGAGCTGTATATGATATGAAAAAAAGCAATTTGTAATAACTGTAGATAAAATAGATAATATTGTTATGCATCTACATAAATTGGCGGAGTTTTGGACATATCAATGTCCATTCTTCGGAAAGAATATTCGAAGTATCCTTCCCACTAACTCTCTACCAAAACGTTAATTTCATTATTCAACAAAAGATTTATTTAAAAATGAAAATATCGTAAAAGTTTTAATCAATATGAAAATTTGAGAGAAAAAAACAGAAAATAAATAAAGTAAAATAATTATATAAGTAAGTTAAGATCAAATCATTAATTATTAAAATGGAGTAGGCTGAAAGTAGATCAGAAATAGAGAGGGCCAGAGAGAGTAGAGGGAGAGAAAGAGAGAGAGGGTGTGAGATAAAAAGAAAGAGAGTGTGATGAAGAATTAAGAGGGAAAAAGGGGTAAGGATCTTCTAGTATGTAAGAACAAGAATGAAGTAGAAGAAAGAGAGAAAACTCCAGATTATTTTATTTCATGACCTCATTTCTCTTCGCTAGAGATCTTAGAATTAGTCTTAATTTTCCTTTTCGTTCATATTTTTTCGTGCCAACCTCATCATATTAATTCTTTCTCTCTGACTTTCTTATTTCTTCATTTAATTGTAATATTAAGAAATTTCCACCTCCGTTCTCTTAAGGAACCTTTTTCAGTGCAATTGAAGTAGGGATTTATTACTTTTCCGTTTCATCATATTTATCCTCTTTTTATTTTCATGTGCAACACCAGCTAAAGTTTTTCAAATTATTTAGCTCATCAATTACTTTTTCATCAATCTCTTCAACATTTTAACTTTCTTCTATAATAAGTTACTTCAACTTTGCTTTTCTCAATGAACTTCTCCTTGAACATACTTTCTCCTCATCATATTACTTCTCATTTACTTCTATTTCTCTTCCACACATACTCTACTACATCATCTAGCCTACTCCTTATTGTTTTTATTCTAACAAAACTGTTTTTAAATTGAAATCAATAAATGTTTTTTCAACTGCTTTCTTTTTGTACTCTTCACCCTTATCTCTCCATTATCTCTTCAATATATCAATTTAATTAAGTTCTAATATAGAGAAAACAAAGACCTTTTGCTATATTTCCTCTATGGTTCTAATTAGGTTTCTCAACGACTATTCATTTAAATACTACAACCATATCATATCATTATTTCTTTATTCATAAATTTGTACAGTGTATACAATGAATAGTGTCATAAATATATATCTTTGATTAGATACAATTAAAAATAAAATACATAAAAAATAAAACATCTACAGAATACAACAATACAAACATACAATACAATTCAACTCATAGGAGCTGATCTCATTCATTCAAATATTCTTCGATATTATAAAGAGCTCTTCCAGTTAAATATCTCTTTAATTCCAATTTGAATTTATTGGGATTCAGCTCTTGTTGGATTCGCGTCGGTAGCTTGTTATAGAACTTGGCTCCTATGTATGTGGGCTTCTTCTTGTAGAACTCAAGTCTATCGCTTTGCAAATGTAAAAGTTTATCTCTGTTTCTAGTGCTGTACCTATGATTATGTCCTAACGTCAAAATATTTCCAAGATTTTCTTTCACACTCATTATTGTCTCAAAGATGTAAAGACTGTAAACTGTCATTATATTCAAGTGAGCGAAATGATCTTTAACTGATGCTATGGGGTCTAGGTGTAAAATTATTCTTATAGCTTGTTTTTGTGATTTGAGATTTGTGATTTGTGAGATTTGAGTCCATGTTCTGATTTGAAGTAGATCCATAAAGACTTATACCAAAGGATATTATAGAGTGTATGTAGGCAAAATAAATGATTTTCCGCGTTTCCATTTAACAAAAGGGAGACATTTTTCTAAGAGCATATAATCCACTCGATACCCGTGACAAAACCCTTGTGACATGTTCTGTCCAATTCAAGTTTTGATCTACTGTTAATCCCAAGAACTTGGTAGAGGTGGACTGAGAAATGACTTTGTTGTCCAAATTTATCGAAGGAAAAAATGTTTTTACCTGCTGTGTAGTAAATGTCAATAGGTTCGTTTTACTCATATTAATTGTTAATTTATTGTTCATCAGATGTTTTGCCATATTTTGAGAAACTTCACCTTATAAATATCCGAAAGTATGAATATCAAAAAATCTACTTATTCAAGACAATTTCTACTAGTAGAACTGATGAAGTAAACCGATCTCTAGTAAGCCAGCATTTGATTAAAAATCTCTGAGAGCTCATTATTTAATGAATGCTTGAAATCTGGAGAATCTGCACAATTTCCCAAGAACATTCGACGGGAAAACTCTGTTCTCCGCTTTCTTCTAATGAATGAGATATTAATCTTTCTCATTTTTCTGTCGGATGCTCTCTTGATGGTTTGTTACCGTAGTGGAACGACAGTTGTTTAATCTAGGAGATGGAAAGTCTTCTTCCTTCGTTTCAAAATTGTCAAAGACAACATTCCGAGAGGAAAAATATCAGATCTGGTGGATAATTGAGAAGTTCTCTAAATATTTATCCGTCAATTTCATTCCAGGGCACTCTGTTGTGATAATCTGAGAAGATGGATCAGAAAAAAGACAGAAAACAAAGCCCTGAGGAAAAATACGTCGGTTCCATTTCTTTAATAAAGATTCTTTCCATGGGAGATATTTCGTTTACTCTCATTTTATCTCCCTGACTTGTATTTTCAACTTTTTTTAACAAAACACGTGAGAGCATGAAAATTCTGGGTTTTCCCCAGTTATTAAGATTTTTCATTCAGCTCCTCCTTTTGTTTCAAATGGATGACAATATATATTCATTTGGAGAGATAGATTTGAATAGAGTCCAGAACAGACTTCTTTGCTTTTGAACAGAAATAACTAATTAAAAAATCTCATTTGTTCACAATTCATTGGTAATCTTGAAACACAGAGTTTGGTCCTGAGAGTAATTAAAACCATAGAGAAACAATAGCGTAAGTAGATATCCCATGGTATAGGGAGTTTATGTCGCAACTTTTACTGTTATCTCAAGCCGATTACTGTTGATTATTGTCGATTTTTACTCTTTTGACCGGGTAAGAGTGTATGAACGGCACAATATGAGAGACTACCAGCGTCATAAAGTTTCACAGGAAAGAACTACATGAACTATCGGCTTGAGATAACAGTAAAAGTTGCGACATAACCGCCCTATACCATGGGATGTCTACTTATGGTATTGTTTCTCTATGTTAAAACTAACATACGAAATGGAAAAAATTCTCAATTGTTCTTGCAATCAACAAATTTAAAGGTTTTGATTTCTTAATTATTGACTTATTTTGAAAGTAGTTGACAAAATTTTGATTGAAAATGAGAAATTCTCCTTGCCAACAAAGAATAGAATATAGTTTTAAATCTACTTAGCAGCTCAAACTAAACTAGGGACCATCTCACCAATCTCATCAAATACGATTACGAATAACTTAAACTTAAATTCCAATTACTCGAGAATAGCATAGACTAGAATACACCTCAAAGAGATACTTAGTGACTGCAATCATCAACAAATAAAACTACAGTTCACGTCAAAGAAGTGTAGTAGAAAGAAAAGATCGTAGCATCTGATTTGATATAAAACTTGAAATGTTAATTTCTATTGCAAGAGAATACCATAGACTAGAATACTAGAGAAACCCTTCAAAAAGATACTTTGCGACTGCATATCCAATAATCAACAAATACAACTACAATTCACTTCAAAGAAGTTACAAAGTAAACAAAACTAAGCACTATCCAACGAATACAACTAGAATTCACTTCAAAGAAGTATCTTAGAAGCTCCTCAGTGAACAAAACAAAGCAATAACTAATACAGACCATACCTCATCTCACAAATTGAACAGTCTGTCATTTTGTATTATGCATATCCAATTAACAAAATCAACAACAAATAAAACTACAATTCACTTCATCAAATAAAAAACTTAAAAGTTACTTAGTGAACTTTGAAAGTGTTACTTATTAGATTTTATATCAAATCATCTGTTTTTAACAAATATGTTTCATAAATTGTCAATAGGTGTTAAAAACCTCGGTTGGTGGCGATGACGCAATCTAGCTGGCTGGCCACTGCGCTCACATTTCATGACCCCTATTTTTATCTAAATACCGTGCACGAGAATAACATAGAGAAAATATAGATATCAAGATATCCTTCCTCTAAGTCAATACACAACTATTCTCTTTTATAGCTTGTCGTCTGACACTGCCTAACTTGCTTAGAAGGTGCAAAATACAAGTCGTCAGAGTGTAGATATTTTATTCATCTCTTGTACAAAATATAATTATATTGTCATAATATATAATTATGACATTGAAAGGAAAATTCATTTCAAACTCTCAGCATTTCTGATAGAATATACAATGCTTCCCATTCAATCAAACTGTCAGCATTAGTTGAATGCAAAGCATTGATGTTATTAATAAGGAATACTGACAATTTGAAGTGGATGTTACAACAGGTACTTTCGCGCGATGCGGTGACGTGGTGTTTATATACAGTTTATATTTATATATAACTTATATACAGTGTGTGGGGTGTCTTATACAGTGGCGGTATCAGTGAGGACTTAGCACTGACTTCGCAACTTACGACGATGCTTCGATTCTGATGAATTATTCAAGCACTTTCGGCGTCTGAGACTTGATAGAAAGAAAGGGGAAACACACAGAGAGAAGGGGATGAAGAAGGAAGGAAACTGGGAGATTAGTAAGTGAGCTAGTTCATTTACTTTGAGCCTCCGAGACAAGTAGTGCTTAAGACTCTACAGTTTCCAAATAAATTAGGTTGGAGCTGTTATACGATCAGAGCTCGAGTTTAATACTTTCAGAGTGATTTTACACCGTTGCCTTTTCGCCACATGACGTTTTGAGTTGGTGATGAGATGTGGTTAATAGTAGAGTGTGTACAGACTTATGCGACACGTACACGCGCATTTCACTTTTCATCAACTGATTCTCATAATATCTGTATTTGTATAGAATCAGTAAGATACAATATTAATGATGCTCACTTTTGAACAATTAAATTACGACATAGCAGTCAGATATTTATAAATTAATAAGGCCGGTTGCAGACGAACCACTATCGCATGTGGGATGTGGGAGCGACGACTATTTTCCATCTGTGGTACCACAATCGCAGCGCATATAGCTGCGTACACATATACGGGCTTCCAACCCGCAACGAGCACACTCCGCCCTCGTACCTCCATCGTACCGCAGTCGCTCCGCCTCCGCTCTGCAGTCGCACCCATCATGAACGTTACGGGAGATGTTCTCGCGTTCCACTGTTGCTGGCCGGTCGATCATCAATCGCTCTGCTGGAGTGACGTTCGGTTGCGGAGCAGAGCGAAAGTCTGTATGCACCTTTAGGAATACATTGGCAGGCATTGGCATTGGCAGTGGCACTGTTACTTCCACATGGCGTTGCGCTCTGTAGTATGCGATTATTTTCCTTGCGATTGTCGTACCACTGGTTAGAGCACTACGCTTCCCCTAGCTTCTGTACCACAAAAGCAGTCGCTGTGACTTTGATAAAAACAGCTGTCTGATAGAAACACCAGAGTATGATACAAACATCTGAAAACTGTTGCACTAATGCGCGTTTTCTCGAATGTAGTGTGAACGTCTCTCTGCGTCAGTCGTATTGTTCAGTGGTATGTCGGTGCCAAAACCCACAAGCGATAGTGGTTCGTCTGCAATCGGCCTAAAAGTTATTAGCTTGTACTCACAACACTCGTTGAGGAAGGACCTAGTGTCCACGAAAAGCGCTCCACGAATGTGAGTAGAAGCTAACAGCTTTTATTTACTAGTAGTTCTGTGAACAGTAGACCTCGAGCTCAGTAAGTTACATTGACCTGTTGAAATGTTTTCTCAGAAATTAATAAATAATTTATCAAAATAAAATGTCTAGAAAAAATCCTAAATAAACATAGAGCTGTCTGTCCTATCGTATCGTGACGTGTCGTCCCGGAATGTGAGTGTGAGCGCTGTTATCAGGTCTGGCTGCAACTGTCTACAACGTTGATAGAAAGATACATTTTCAAGATATTCGATGTTTTTGAACGGGTAGTATTACAGTCAACTGTCTACTAACGTTGATGGAAAGATACATTTTCAAGATGTTCGATGTTTTTGAACGGGTAGTATTATAGTCCACTAAACAGCTGATTTATGATTAATAATTCTATAGTCTGATTTTTACTCCGATATTGGCGTATGAAGGAGGATCCTTTTTCCTTTTATATTATCCTTGAAATGCGAAATTTCCAAAAACCTTGTATATACGTCGACGCGCAATTTAAAAAGGAACATACATGTCAAATTTCATGAAAATCTGTTACCGCGTTTCGCCGTAAATGCGCAACATATAAACATTAAGAGAAATGCCAACCGTCGACTTGAATCTTAGACCTCACTTCACTCGGTCAATAATTGTAAATATCTGACTGCTATGTCGTAATTTGACTGTTCAAAAGTGGTTATTAACAAGCAGTTCGTAATGGAAACAAACATTGAAGAAATTAATAATGAATTATATTATCTGCATTAACAATACAGATAGAATTTGGCCCGAATGTAGATGCTCAGTTTAAACGGAGAAATGTCAGCTGTTCGTTTAAACCCCGTATGAAACACATTATGTTAAATGCAACCATATCTACAAGTAAACGTGGTTTAGCGTTAAACGAAGATGGTGCATATGACTATAATTAGCTGATGAAACGTGAAATGCGCGTGTTCATGGCGCATAAGTCTGTACGCACCTGTAGAGTGCAAATGGATTTATAATTATTCTAGGAAGGTGGTTTCAAATTGGAATACGAAGGGTTCGATTTTGCTAATCATGAATTTAGGTTCCTGAGCTTACAACCTCGTTGTTGACGATAATTTGATAGGTGTTGAGTGTTTTCAATGAAATTTTGATGATATGAGAGTACGTTCATCATTAATTGAAACAACTAATTGATATGAACCACCTCCAGTAGATTGAGAAATGTGAATACTGAAGTGCGAGTCGATATTATGTGGTTTTATTTTGAAGCAGAGGAAAATCGGGGCTTCACTTATGAGCTACATGATTAACCTTCCGGTAGTCGCGCCCTACTCAATCACACGAGCAGTCGCGTGTTGTATTTTGTACAACATCAAATTTCTAAGTGTTATGTAGGCCTACTCTGTTTACTGTCAAAACATATTAATTGTATAATTACTTTTTCCATCTTCTTGGATTATTTTACGCCTATGAACATTTGAATGATTACCATTTTATAGCCCAATAAGGTACATCAAGCAAAGCCGTCAATTCTGTGTTATTGGTTCGTTTACAGTCCCCGTATACAGTCTTTCCCCGTATACAGTCTGCGACTTATGCACTGTGGCGACTAAATGGCACCTAAAGACTGAACCATTGCTCGGTTGATACTGCAATTCAGTGGAGTGATGGGGAGAAAGTTTTGGAATGCATAGGTGAATCATTCACTGGCACCACCCCATTCAATAGTTTTGTGCAGAAAAAAAACTGACACTGTTGTACTTTTTACAACAGCGGGACTGCCGCAAGGTTAATAATTGACAGGCGATTGGTCTAGTGGCAAGAGGCGTTACAAACTTCGGTCTGCTAGCAACGCTAGAATTGTGGGTTTGAATCCCGCCGATGGCATGGACGTTTGATCATCATATCAATTCACTAAAGCACTTTCCATTACCCACAAGCACAAGCATAAATAACATGTGGCCATCATCCGCAATGAAAAACAAAACAATTCACATGGAGTATTTTTCAGTAGAGGGAAGTTTAATATAATTTCTCACCAGATAATTGTATAATCTATATAATACATTCCTATCATATTAAGCGAGCAATTTTTGTATTTTTATATTAATTTATATTTATATCTGGATATTTATGTTCAACAGATCTCGAAAACTGTTCTAACGATTTTCACGAAATTTGGAACATAGTAGGTTTATGATATAAAAATTCGATTGCACTTGGTCTTATCCTTGGGAAAACTCGCTGAACGACATTAAAAGGATAATTCATCCTTGGCTGAAACAGCTGTGGATAGTAGAAAAAAGAGTTAGCGAGTATGTGAAAAATTAGAATATCGCATCACCGAAATTCATAAGATGACATATAGCCAGCTGTAAAATATAAACACGATCATTTTAGAGAATTGTGTTCTGTTTACCAATAAAAAATATCGGGGACCGAGCTTCGCTCTGGATTACAAAAGCATAAAAAAATTACTACGAAAGAAGAAATTATAATAACATTCATACAGGAGTGTTCTATCTAATAACAGTAATATGAGATTAATTTCCAGAGGAATGCAAAAATTTCCCTCATAAAGGCCCAGTTGCATAGAAGGCGGTTAAATTTTAATCCTGATTAACTTCACGTGAACCAAATCACAGAAGACCATTTCAGAAAGATGGATCTACTGGAATTAATCAGGATTGAAAATAACCCGGCTTTTTTGCAACCGGCACTAAGCTTTTAGAGTCATACTTTTCACCCACACACATGAACTCGCTCACTCACTTCCATCACCAACAGAAGACGAAATAATTATTATCAGCTGTTTTTCCAAGGATGAATAATAATTATCCTTTCAATATCCTTCAGCGAGTTTTCCCAGGGATGAGACCTACTCCAATCGAATCTTTATATTATAAACCTCCTATGTTCTGAATTTCGTGAGAATCGTTAGAGCCGTTTTCGAGATCCGGTGAAATACAAACATATAAACATCTAAACATATAAACAGAAGTTGCTCGTTTAATAGTATAGGATAAAAATAACGAGCGAAGCTCAGTGCCCCGATATTATATATTAATAAAATACATATTATATATTCATATATTATATATAAATAATACATATCTATAAATAATTGTATTATCTATAATATTCGAGTATTCTCAAATCAACCACACAAGACAAACTATCTTGAGAATTCAGGACTTGTCATGACCTAACCCTATGTGAAGAAAAATATCAGTCTATGCTTCTGACCTTCACCATCTCACTTCCAAGTGGAAATATATCCGTCTGTGGCTCTGATTCGACCTTCACTGTCTCCCTCTAATCCCCTGAATCCATAATTAAACCAGGGGGAAACCCACAACGGTGATCTGTTCTGATTCCTCAGATGGAGTTGAGGTGGATTTGAGGAGGATTGCTGGGATAAACGGACTGAATAAATCAGATCAAAGTTACTTTTCTGTCTAGGGTTTTGGTCGGGGTGAATAAACTTGCTGGCTGATCTAGCTGAACTTATAGGTACTACTTCAGTGGTTATCTGCTCGCCAGTCTGATCAAGTATTTACGTTCATTTACTAATTATTCATTCAATTATTTATTTCTAGTAATTTCCACATCAGAACAGAGTCTTTAGTAAGGTCCATGTTGTAATGGCAGTGGATAAAGATGAGAGAGCAGTGTTGCCGATTCTATGCATTACCACTATAGTGAATCTCCGCTCTCTGGTCAAGTATATCCTTTTATTTAGTAATTATTCATTTCATTATTTTTTTATAATTATTTACACATCAGAACTAGTTCATAGTGAAGACCACTTCATAATGGAAATGGAGAAAGATAAGAAATCAGCGTTGCCGATTCCATGCATTGCGACTGTAGTAATTCTACGCTCTCTATTCTAGTCTATAGTTAGGTTCATGTATTTGATCAACTTTGGTTTTGGAATCCTTGTCAATCATTCGACGAAGCCGGTGGTACTATCCTTTTCTAGGTCCACAACGATGCCAATTATGTTTTTGACAGTGTAAAACTGTCAAAAACATAACAGTTTATGTTTTGACATAAACAGTTTTTTTGACAAAAACAACAGTTTTTTTTTGACAAAAATAACAGTTTTTTTTGACAAAAACAAATATAATTAATTAATGCAGAGAATCGGCATCGCTATTCTTCTATCTTCATCCACTGTCATTATAACGTGGACCTCACTACAGTATTTCCATTTATTTACTAATATTATTCATTTCACATTTATTTCTAGTTATTTTCACATCAGAACTAGTATACTATAGTAAGGTACACGTTACTATTGGAGTGCACAAAGATAGGAGAACAGCATTGTCGATTCTCTGCCTTGCTACTGTCTTCTATGAAGGATAGCCGAGCCGATACTACAATGAAAGCTCTTTCCTCGTCATCCTTTTATTTTTTCCCTCTTCCCACCAGTTCCTCCTCTTCTCCCCCTGTCCCACCATCCACGATCCTCTCCTCTTTCTCAACTATTCTCTTATGTTCCTCTTCCTTTCTCTCATCTTCCTCTTCATTTCTCTCATCTTCCTCTTCCTTTCTCTCATCTTCCTCTTCTTTCTCTCATCTTCCTCTCCTCTTTCTTATCTTCCTCTTTCTTTCTCTCATCTTCCTCTTCCTCATCCTTTCTCTCATCTTCCTCTTCCTTTCTCTCATCTTCCCTTACTTTTCTCTTATCTTCCTCTTCCTTTCTCCCATCGATATTCTCTCTTCCCGTAATTCCTCTTCCTTCTCTCTTATTTCCTCTTTTCCATTCTTTCCTTCTCTGCTTCTATCTTGTTCTTTCCCACTATTTCCTCATATCACATCATCCATGAACATTTCCTCCCCATTATACCCTTCCTCTACCTCATTTTCCTCTTCCTTTCTCTTTTTCCACAATTTCCTCCTCTTCCCCTCTTCCTTTCCACTAATTCCTCTTCCTTCAACTTCTTCAATATTTTCTCCTCTTCTTCCCCTCACATCACGCCATCAACGATCCTCTCCTCTTCCTTCCATCTTTTTTACTACTTCCTCGTCATCCTTTTACTTCTTTCTCTTCCCATCAATAACTCCTCTTCCTCCTCTTGTTACACCATGCACGATCTTCCCCTCTTACTCCGTTCTCTTCCTCTTCCTTCTCCTCCTCTTTCTTCATCAAACCCTCTATTTACTCATCAACCCCTTTCTGTCACACCATCCACAATTCTCTCTTCGTTCTCCCATTCTATACACTACTTCTTCTTCCTCTTCCTATTTTTTTCTTCTTTTCAAATTTTTTCCCTCTTCCTCTTCCATTGCCTTCTCCATTATTCCCTCCTCTTCCTCTTCCTTGCACTCTTCCACTATTACCTTCGTTTCCTCTTTCATACCCTTCCCCATTATTTCCTCCACTTCCTATTTCTTGCTTTCTCTCCCATTCGTTTCTTCTTCTATCACACCATCCACAATCATATTCTCTCCATCTCCCCCTTCCACAATTTCCCCTTCCTTCTCATCCTTTTCCTTCCTCGATCCCAATATTTCCTCAGTCCCTTTCTGTCACACCATCCATCATCCTCTCCTCGTTCTTCCATTCTATCCTCTACTTCTTTTTCCTCTTCCTTCTCTTCTTCTTCTTTTCTTTTCCCCACTACTACCTGCTCATCCACTTTCTTTCCCTTTCCCACTATTTCCTCATCTTCCTATTTCTTGCTCTTTCTCACTATTTCCTCCTCATCTCCCTTCCTATGACACCATCCACGATCTTCTCCTCTTCCTCCCTTCCCTTCAAATATCTCCTCTTCCTCTTTCTCTATTCCCCACTATTCCCTCTTCTTCCACTTTCTTTCCCTTTCCCACTATTTCCTCATCTTCTTCTTCCTCGCACTTTCTCACTATTTCCTCCTCATCTCCCTTCCTATGACACCATCCACGATCTTCTCCTCTTCCTCCCTTCCCTTCAAATATCTCCTCTTCCTCTTTCTCTATTCCCCACTATTCCCTCTTCTTCCACTTTCTTTCCCTTTCACACTATTTCCCCATCTTCTTCTTCCTCGCTCTTTCTCACTATTCCCTCCTCATCTCCCTTCCTATGACACCATCCACGATCTTCTCCTCTTCCTCCCTCCCTTTCCAATATTTCCTCTTCTTTCACTTCCTCTTTCTCCATTCCCCACTATTCCATCTTCTTCCTCTTCCTTTCTCCTTCCCACTATTTCCTTCTCCTCCACCTTCTCGCTCACTACCACTATCTTCTCCTCCTTTCTTCCTTTCTTCTTCTTTTCTTTTCCCCACTACTTCCTGCTCATCCACCTACTTTCCCTTTCCCACTATTTTCTTATCTTCCTATTTCTTGCTCTTTCTCACTATTCCCTCCTCATCTCCTTACCATCACCATCTACCATCCAACCTCCCCACTCACTCCCTTACGAACAACACTCACTCGCACTACGAACGAACAACAATGGCGCAGTTATTACACAACGAAGCCCCAAATACTAGCAATTGCTGTTCCCATTCAGACACCCTTTTATACTCTGTTTCCTTGCTTCCAATGTGGCATACCACACATACACCACAGAAACACATATACAACACAGTTACACAACACATATACACATAAACACCATAGATACATACATACACCTCAAATACATATCCTTCTATAGTGAGGTCCACGTTACAATGGCAGTGAAGAAAGATAGGAGAAAAACGTTGACGAACCTCTGTCTTGTCAATGCCTTCTATAGACGATAACAAATACAGGTTTATTGGTGTAATATTAACTGTTCATTCTCGTTTAAAATAATAATCAATTTTATTAAGCAAGGAATTATATTTTTCAATAATTTCATAATGGATTTACATAATCACGATGAATTATTATTGTTAATTAGTTATTAATTCTACATTGTTGAAAGACGATCTAGCAACAGAGCAAAGCGAGAAAGAGATAGCGCTATCACTCCATTTTGCCACTGAGTGTACACAGCTGTTACTCAATTCATTCCATAAAATTTGATCTAATAATAATAATTGATAATTATCATTTCCTTGCTGAAATAATCAATTTAATGTCGAATTAATCAAGAATATATATTTTTTCATAATTTGATTCAAATATTTGCTTCCATAACTGAGATCATATTTTTTTATTTTCATACAAAACTGAAATGGCGACTAATTTAAAAGGCTTTGATACACCAAATCTGAATTTCAAAACAACAGAAATTAAGTTATTTTGTAGTTATTCTATTCCAATTTCTTTTAAAAATAATAGAAAAATATAAATACTACGGTATTTAAAATGAGTAATTTCGATAGAAATAATTCTGAAATAACCTTTCAATATTATTTATACCGGTACGAGTAGGTCTAACCTATACGTGTAGGCTAATTGAACCATGGATGAAGTCTTGAATGGTTAGTTATCAACTTTTAAAATGTCATTTCAGGTATTTTAATTTGTGTTTCTCATACGATAATGTCTAAAAATCATTTCATTGTTTCATAAATATATTTTAAATTAATTATACGACTTGTGTACCAAAGTATTTTGATAGAATGAAGAAAAAAAAATGGCGGCTGAGAATTGTTTGTTTACTTTTTTACAGTCACTGTCAAAAGTAAAAATAAAATATTCTGGGCAAACAGACAACATTACAAAGCTAGAGAGAGATAGCGCTATATGTTTTGTTGTATGATAGAAAAGGACAGCAACAGTATTGCCAATCCTACACTGTCATTATAACGTGCACCTCACTATATACAGTGCTTGCTTGCTTCCAAAGAGGCATACCACACTTACACACATATCTGTGTATATAGGGTTCATATATATATAGGTGTATATAGGGTTCACAAGTGTTGGGGTTGTTTGGCATTATCATCCCATTTTTCAGTTCAAAAGCGTGTTTCTGTGTCGTGAAATTGGACACTATGAAACCCAGATAGCAGTCTACAAGTGCTATTCAAGTGGCGCTCTTCAAGGGTATTATCACATTTTTTCTGTGCAAAATACTCAAGTAACGAGTATTATCTAGTCACTGTTTCAAGCGGTAGGCGAGTAACGATCATCACTGTTACAAGCGGAGTTTGTTTTCTCATTACAGCATCACTGTTATTTTTATACTCGAAACTAGTTACAATATGGGATATCCAGGGAAAATAGGATTATGAGTCGAAGTAATACAATAAGAAGAAGTAAGTAATAACATGGAATATCCAGGGAAAAGATGATGATAAGTAAATATAATACAATAAGAAGAAGTGAGTACAACATGGAATATCCTGGAAAAAGAGGACAAATAGGTCAGAATAAAAGGGGATATCGTTGTACCTTGGACATAGTGTACCTTTTGATAACACATTTATTTTCTTGACTGGTGCTGCTATCTATGTGACATAAGTGGAACATAACACTCTCGTGTATAGAATTCATTGAACAAACCACTTTCGAAGTGTTTACATGTGTTTGTTTTCAATTGAATTCTTATTTATATTTTGAACTCAGAAAGCTAGGTTTTGTGGTTCCAATTAAACATTTTTTTTTTGACCCTGTATTTCGACACATATTTTTTATACATATATTTTAACACGAAATTGTATTTTGTGTTTTCAATCACACTCCAGTCGGATTTTTACTCCTTGGTAAGTAATTCTATGTGATTTTTTCCAGTTTAAAACATAACCTAAAATCTTGAGAGAGACAAGTTTGTCAAGTCGCTCCATCTTGTACCTTGGATCTCATCAATGTCCTGTACCATTGATCAGTGATCATAGGTACATTTTTCCCAAAAATGATGACATTTTCTTTTAAATCACAGCATTTTTTCCCAAGAAATCATAACTTTTTATAACAAAATAGAGCATGATCATGGTACATGATGGTCTTGTACCATTAATTAGAAATTTAATAAATTCATTCTCTGGCATTTGCTTTGAATCTTTTTTATTTGATAATGATGAGATGTTTTGTAATAATAGCTACTGATACCATAAACAAATCTCCAAAAATGGATTTTTTTTTTTAATGAAAAAGTGAAAAGTGATCCAAGGTACAACGGTCTCCCCTACAATAAGGAGTTTTGGAACCAGAGTTTGATGGACCAACACTCACTATTATAGAGAGACGTCTGAATTATCAACAGCTTTCAAGTAGAATTATTACTATATAAGACAGGATTAGGATAGCAAGAATAAGTAGGTACGAAAGAATACAATGAAGAGAAGGGCAAGATAAGGATTGATTAATTAATTGATTAGTTATTGATTATTTGATTGATTGATTCATACAATAAGTAAATCATCAAAACGATAAGAAGAGGAGAAATAAGGTAACCTTGTACTATTCCTCTCCCAAATTTAGATAAGGTTACACATAGTCCAAAATAAGTCTTGTTGTTGTTCACTTCACAAAATTTTCAGTCCTCAAGTATTTTCACAAAGTAGATTTTTAAATTTAGATGCTTCAAATCCAAAAAGAAGATAAAGGGAGAAGAATACAGAAAACAGGATACCCTTATCCAAGCTTCATTTCAGATCGATGTAATGCTCAACAAGCGGTTTACAATCTGGGCTATTAGTTGCAAAAATGAGCATGGTTTTTTTTAGTAAAGTAAGAATCACACACTACTAAGGTGGATCCGCTACCACCTTGATGACTTTTAGAAAATTTTCCACCTCGAAAATAAAATATTGAATTCAATATTTAAGTTTGTATAAACTTAATTAACTTAATTAACTTCCATTTTTGTAAAAATGTACCTATGACCACTGATCAATGGTACAGGACATTGATGACATCCGAAGTACAAGATGGAGCGACTTGACAAACTTAAAATACAACCTTGATTTTAGAAATTATCCGATTTCTCAGGGTGTTGATAATTTATGAATTAATTCTGGTTAGGCTTACAATAACTTGATGCAAAGGGAGTAATTCTGTGGAAGTACCAGTCATTTAGTCCAGAAGTACCAGTGAAATGATAAATGCTTAGAAATTTAATTTAATTGTTATAGCAATAACTAAATTATGAGATACAGATTAGGTATTGGTACTTGAGACCGTCATAATGAACCATATTACGGATTTAAATAAAAAAAAAAAACAGAATGTTAATACAGTAGTTATGGAATATCAGTGATTATGATCTGACGTTCAAAACCAACCACTATAGTAACTTACTGTACCAGTAAGTGCTTAGATAAATAATGTGTGGAATACCATACGAAACTGTATCTATTTCATAGAACAGTATCAGAGTTGGAAAGTGTATCTTCTCTACATGGTAATAGTACGTTATTATTAGTTTTAGTATCAAGGTTCATGACCTAGTCATAGTCATATGACCTAGTCATTGATTTAGTCATATGACTTAGTCAATCCAAGTCCAAGATTATTCACGTATGGCTATATTCTATTCTTACTGAAATTCACAGCAATGGAAACATTGTATTTATGAATAGAGAGTGGAAGAACAGAAGAAGAAATATTCAAGTAATTGGGATGTACTTCTGAACTTTTAGATTTCAATTCATCACAATTTAGATTTACCAAAAGCAGAGTACACTTTTCAACCAGTCGTCTACTCAAATAAACTCTGACAAAACGATCGGGTTCAATCAATTTAGAGCTAGACTAATAATACAGTACCGTATTGCAACAGATTCTGGAATAACAGATTTTCAAACTGCGCTTCGAAATTTGTACTGCCATTAATTAAAATGGGGTTGAAGTCAAATGAAAGGATTATTTACTTTTGAGCACGAGCTTATCGCTGGCTTATTGACTCATTTGATTGGAATCCAATTGGAGCGCAACAGATTGGAATTTCTCAATTAGGAAAACTCACAAAAACTCATTGGAATTCCATGTAGTAATTGCTTGTAAACGGAAGACCGTTTCAATTAAAGCAATTCACGTTCAAATGAAGCAATTAGTTGAGGGTTTCGTGTTCCAAATCCCCAGCAGACATAATAAAATGTATTCGTTTGAACTCTTGGAACCAATTTGAAAAGTTTGTAGTTAATTCCAGAAGATTTCAATACTTCATGATACATTATTTGATCAGATGTTGATGAGTTCTAGCTTATTTGAATAGAAATAATCAAGTTCTAAATAACTTTTTTTCAAACAGTTCTAAACTAGTGATAGTGAGCACCCGGGGTTGGAGAACTCGCTCATGAACCATTTTACTGATTTTGTAATCCGCAATATTGTAATTATATTCTGTGAATCAATAGAACTTCATAAGTTACTCTGTATTCAGAATAGGTACTGGCGATTGGTCCATTCTTGGAAAAATGATTCTCAAGAATATCCTCCCGTAGTCTAATTGAAGAGACAATAGAATTGAATAATAACCTTTATTGAAGAAAGAGATAGAGGAGGAGTGAGAGAGCGTGAATGAGAGAATATGGGCGAATGGGACCAAGCCACGCCTCCCAGCTCCCCATACTCTCTTCTGATTGGTGGATTGGAACGCCTACTGGTGTAGTTCTCAATTCTGCCGGTAGATGACACCAGTACGGGTTGTAAGTTCCTTAGACCGGTTATAGAATAGACACGCCCCATTGTATATTCATACTGAAAGTCGATGAAGCCAACATCTACTGCCATATCGCCCCACCGTGACGTCAGCATCGGATACAAAACTTTTTCTGTAGAGTTTGTTTACCATTAGCCTGTAGCGGGAGTTTACAATTTTCATAAATAATAATTTACTTCCATCTGAAATAGACACAATCTGCTATGGAAAACAATGTGAACAAACTCTACAGAAAAGTTTTCTATACGATGCGTGACATCACGATGGGGTGATATGACAGTAGATGTTGGCTTCAGAGGCTAGACTTCCCAGCGTGTCTATTCTATAACTGGTCTAAGGTAAGTTCAAGTCCCTGAAATCACCTGTTGACGATGATGGACGATTATAAATTACCTGAAGGCCTCGCTTCTACGAGCAGTATTTTCTTATGTAATACATTCTTTGCTGAGTTTGCATTGCACGAAAATGAGCACAAGAGTCTAGTGTGGCGCACTCACACAACTTTCCTTACCGTTATGGAAATTGATCACCTGACGCAAGTGTTCCCGCGCGTCTCAAGTCTACTATTCAAAGATTTGAGCCAGCTGGTGACAGGGCAATAACGCTGGAGACACACGAGGTCTGCTATCTCTGCATAGTGAATGATTTAATAGAATCAACAATAATTTACAATTGAATAATCACATTTTCTCGAATTTAGAGTTTATTTTCAATTTTAGGTGAAAATGTTACTGAACATTAATTGTAGAGATTTTCATGCTCAATCTATTCCACTTAATTTTTTTGTTTAAATTGTATCTGAAGCCTGATAATTGAGAATCTAAAATCGAACTTTGCATAGATGGGGCGGAGCTCCTGAAATTTTTACAGATATGGGACTTGTGGCAGTTGATAGAGCTTATCAATGACTATTTTAGGTATGAATTTGATCAAAATCGTTGGAGCCGATTCCGAGAAAATCACAAAAAACCCTGTTTTGACAACATTTTAGCCGCCATCTTGAATTGCATTTGATCGAAATTGTTCGTGTCGGATCCTTATAGTGAAAGGACCTTAAGTTCCAAATTTCAAGTCATTCCGTTAATTGGGAGATGAGATATTGTGTACACAGACGCACATACACACACACACACACACACACACACACACACACACACACACACACACACAAACTCATACACACACACACACACACAACTCATACACACACACACACACACACACACACACAAACTCATACACACACACACACACACATACAGACCAATACCCAAAAATCACTTTTTTGGACTCAGGGGACCTTGAAACGTATAGAAATTTATAAATTGAGGTACCTTAATTTTTTTCGGAAAGCAATACTTTCCTTACCTATGGTAAAAGGGCAAGGAAAGTAAAAAGCACGAAAATGAGAAGTTAGCTGGATAATAAATTTGAAATTAACAACTATTCAAACTCCATAATTATAATTTTACTATCATCACATTTTCCACTGTGATGATTGAATCCGGTTTTTGTCATCCTACTTTCTTGCAAGGTTACAGAATAGAAAGAAAGATTTAAGGAGAATTGTCAGCAAAGCGAGAGGCAGGGTGATGAGAGTTGTAAGAAAAGGAGAGAAGATTATCAAGGACGGCAACCTTACAAGTTTGATCAGACTTCCTTTAATCAAACGGCTCAAGTGAAGATTCAGCAGAATTGGAAAGAACAGATGAATGAAGCCATAAAATCACTTGACTTCCTCAGTTATAAGCACAAATAGATTGAATAATTGGGTTTGTAGTTCCATGCTTATAGTATAACCAACTGTAATAATTTACAATAGATGAACTATTTGATTGAGCTTTTATCTTACGTTAACTTTGTATCAGGAATTGAATAAATTTGTGAAAAATTAAAGAAGGCTTATAACCATCCTCAATGGATTAAAAATCTTTATGCGAAATTTCAAGTTTATAAATTTAGTAGTTCATGATAATGCGTCAAAGATGTATTTCATATCCCGTACATATAATTATAAACTGATTCATCCGGGAGTGTCTCGATTAGACCAGGTGTTTGATTATACCAGGTCCTATTCTACAATGAAGCTCCAAAACCTGGTACAATCGAACTACTGGGCTAATCGAGATGGAATGCTTCGATTAGCCCAGTTGTTCGATTATACCAGGTCGTCTAAACGATACCTGGTCTAATCGAGACATGGGCATGTCTCGATTGTATAAGCCAGTACAAAGAAAACTATCCATCTTGGAAAAAAAAGTCTCGGATACAAAATGAAGATTAGATCTTTATCTACAACTTCTTCGCTCTTAAAACTTTCCTACCCTAGAAATACAAAATTTCCAAAAACCTTGTATATACGTCGACGCGCAATCAAAAAAGGAACATACCTGTCAAATTTCATGAAAATCTATTACCGCGTTTTGCCGTAAATGCGCAACATTTAAACATTCAAACATTAAGAGAAATGCCAAACCGTCGACTTGAATCTTAGACCTCACTTCGCTCGGTGAACAATGGATTGGTTATTCTATAGGTGCGTACAGATATACGCGCCGCGAACATGAGCAATTCACTTTTAATATCTGTATTTTTACAGAAACGGTAAGATACAGATATAAAAAGCTTGTCATCAGCTGATTAAAAGAGAATTGCTCATGTTCGCGGCACGTAAATCTGTACGCACCTTATGATAGTATATGATCACAGTTATGATATACATATTATAATCTGCATAAATAGAGAAATTCAATCAATCAAACAATACCAATCTTTAGAAACTAACGCAAGATCAATACTGGAAATGATTCGTGATTTGAATGTAGATGTATGTAGAACCAAGTTCAATGAATGATATATAACTTTCGAAAATATAAATCCAACACCTTGAACATAGAAATGATAAGAAACGCTCAGATTCCAGAATGATACCTGAAGTAGATAGAGATGAAAATCTATAAAGAAAATAGTGTAATAAACAATATAATTTTATTACAGATGACTCCTCAAATATATCAGTTTATGGAATCATTCAAATTACAATAATTATTTGTGATATGAAATAATCCATCAAGGTAAAACCGAGGGATTGCTCTCTCCAAACAAATTCAACTCATATTCTAGTTGAAACAATCAGCTGACTAAATTGAAACTCATAACAATGAATGAAACCATACTACATAAATCGTTTAAATCGTTTGGTGCCCTCAAATATGTAAATTTTCTAAAAAATAAAAGAGTTTAATAGTAAAACCAACTTTGGAGAAAGCGATCTTAATATTGTAATAATCAATTTAATTACAGATAACCCCTGTAAGATATCAGTTTATGGAAACACTCAATTTGTAACTTCCGTAATTATTTGTGTGATGTATTAATACATCTAGATAAAACTAAGACTGATACAATTATTACAGATATACTTTTCGAATCAATCAACTCCCTCAGAGAATCGTGAGATAAATACAGATAAATATATATCAATGTTTGGTTACTCTGAAGCAAGGAGAGACGCACTTGTTTCGTTACAGCTGGGATCAATTAGAAGTTAAGGAAAGAGTAGGGTTCTTAGGGGAACAGGAAATTAAAGAGGAAATTCGGCTTTTCCCCTCCAATAACAGACACGTTCGCGATGTTTGCACACACCTGTGCAGTTTGGGAGGAGGGAACTGAGAGAGAGTGAGAGAGAGAGAGAGAGAGAGAGAGAGAGAGAGAGAGAGAGATAGAGAGAGAGAGAGAGGTTAGAGAGAGAAGTAGTATTGGTAGGGGAAGCAACGTGTTAAATTGAATTTGCCGAAGAATCACAGAGCAGAAAATGGATTTTTGAAGCGGGGGAAATCGATAAGCGAGCCTAGAGGAATCGAGTATTTATTCATTATTACTATTCAGGGGATGGAACGTTTAAATCGGCAGTTGGAGAGCTGAAAGGATTTCGAATTCCTTTCTTCTCGGATATATAGTGATGGAAGCTGACAGGTTTGAATGATGAATAATACTTTTTCCTAGAATGTTGATGTGATATAAATTTGTCACATTCTTGGAAAAAGATGATGAATGGAAATGAGTGGAATAATGATGTTTCAATAAATGTAATTGTACAGCTTTGTTTCCCTCATAATTGCGTGCTTCCTTTTTTCTTCTTTACCAGTTTTCCTCTACATTCACTCTAAACACTAAGTTTTATAACTTTCTACACCTTTTCCAACTGTATTCGAGAAAGTCTCAATTGTAATTGAGAATAGCCATTTGTATTTGAGAAAACGTCAGATGTAAATGAGAATAGTGAATTGTATTTGAGAAGTCATCACTTGTAATTGAGAATAGTGAATTGTATTTGAGAAGTCATCACTTGTAGTTGAGAATAGTGAATTGTATTTGAGAAGTCATCACTTGTAGTTGAGAATAGTGAATTTTATTTGAGAAAGTATCATTTGAATTTGAGAACATACGATTTGAAATCGAGAAGATGTCAGTTGTAATTGGGAAATGATTTTAAATTTATCTTAGCTGTGTATGATGATCAGCTAGCTACATTAAATATAAATATACTGTGGTGTACAGGATGAGGAGTAGCAATTTTTTATTCTAAATATGTCTACTTCCAGTACTTGATAGCAGATAGCGCAGGTTTGAGTCCGCTAACTCTAGCTAACTCTGTTAAAACGGCAGCCATATTTGTTTTGGTCATATTTGGTAGCAAAAGAAGGTTATAATTTTGAGTTACACAAATTATCCGCTTGAAGTGCTATTGGAGTTAGCTTATAGCGGTTGGTTTTAGATGGGGCGTTCACAATCCAGAGTTAGCAAATAGCACTTTAGCTGGCTAAAACAACATTGTGAATACCCCTATTATTGTCAGAAACAATTTTTTCAAGTTCTCAGTGATTCATAGAGTGTAATATTAGTTTTTAATTTAGTGCTCTATCCTATTTATTTCAAGATTTCTAGCTCCTTTATTTCGGACATACAATTGGACTCAAATTCTTGGCAGTGCGAATATAACCTATCATTTGGAAATTGTACAATTTATTGACCGAGCGAAGTGAGATCTAGGATTCAAGTCGACGGTTTGGCATTTCTCTTAATGTTTAAATGTTTGAATGCTTAAATGTTTATATGTTGCGCATTTACGGCGAAACGCGGTAATAGATTTTCATGAAATTTGACAGGTGTGTTCCTTTTTTAATTGCGCGTTGACGTATATACAAGGTTTTTGGAAAATTTTGCATTTCAAGGATAATATAAAAGGAAAAAGGATCCTCCTTCATACACCAATATTAGAGTAAAAATCAGACTATAGAATTATTAATCATAAATCAGCTGACAAGTGATTACACAGATGTGTGGAGAAGCCAGTCTATTGTTGTATTTCCATAAGGTCTACAGTTTCAATCAGGTACTTGTGGATGAGAATACTGCGTGAGGTCTACTGTTCACAGAACTACTAGTGAAATTTAGGAGTAGAGCAGTATTGGGCTAGGCCTGTTGCTCTGGCCCAGTCATATCTATATATTATGATTTGTTATTTTATCGATGAATAAATCAAGAAATAAATGAATAGATGACTAATTTGAGATACTACCATACTAGTATCGATTGTTACACCATTATCAATCTCTAGTAAACTCTAAGCTTAAACATTCAGCAGCAGAATAATATGTAGTATGGGTGGAGACCTACGATTGGTCATTAGCTGCCGACCAATAGCGGCTGAGCTCTACTGTCTCTACGGCCAATGGCAGAACCTTTCACAGAACAGATTGTTATCAAATAAATTGTTTTAAATGGAATAGATTTTTTTCTCAACTTTGTACCACATACAGTAAAGCAACAACTGTGATCCAAAAACTTTTCCAATCACCTTCTAGCTGTACAGTAGTTGGAAGCAGAGTAGAAACGTTTAATGACTGTACTACACGGCAGAATTTACCTTGCATTAGAGGATTTTCCAATTTCCCATTTCCCTGTACTCTGAAGAGAATATTCCATTCTCGGTTTCATTCCCGGAAGAAGTCTTCGGGGTGATATACAGCATTTAATTGGGATTTTCGTTTATTAAAAATTAGAATATTCCATCCTGATAAGATTAGATTTGTAGTGAAATAGGCCAACTTCCAACCTATAAAACCGCTACAAAAATAGAAAAACTGCAGTTTTAACCAGTTCTACAGTTGTGAAGCAATTTCAACTCACAAAAAAAACAAAGCGTGCCTGCTGAGTGCATAAGTGAATAGGAAATAGGTCAACTTCCAACCTATAAAATCGCTATAAAAGTAGAAAAACTGCAGCCTTATTCAACTCTTCAGTTGTGAAGAGAAATTTCAGCTCTCAAAAACAAAGCGCTCCTACTAATTCCATACGTGGATGCTATTGAAAATAAATGTGCATTGAAAAAAAAAGAAGGAAATTGGAGAGAGATGGTACATAGCGAATTTAGTGCATTGAAACGAGAAGGCAATAAATGATACATAGTGAAAAGCAGGTGGGAAAAAAAGAATACATAAATATGGATTAAAACCAGAAGGGAATTGAAAGGATATGATACATAGCGAAAACCGGTGGAAAGAAAATACATAAACGGACATTAAAACGAGGAGGGAATTGAAAATAAATGTGCAATGAAAAGAGAAGGAAATTGGAGAGAGATGATAGGTAGCGAATTTAGTGCATTGAAACGAGAAGGCTATATATGATACATAGCAAAAACCAGGTGGGAAAAAGAATACACAGGCATTAAAAGTAGAAGGGAATTGAAAATATATGATACATAGCGAAACCCAGGTGTAAAAAGAATATATAAACGGACATTAAAACGAGAAGGGAATTGGAAATAAATGTGCAATGAAAAGAGAAGGAAATTGTAGAGAAATGGTACATAGCGAATCCAATGCATTGAAACGAGAAGGCAAGATATGATACATAGCTGAAACCAGACGGAAAAAGAATACATAAACGGACATTAAAACGAGAAGGGAATTGAAAATATATGATACATAGCGAAAACCAGGTGGGAAAAAGTATACATAAACGGCGCACATTTCAATTTTCGTTTTCCAATAAAGGAAGAACAAAAGAAAATGTATTCAGTTAAATTGATTTCAGTTACACAAAAACAAAAATACATCACACTTGTTCCGGAATATATCGTTTGGTTCAAAGCGTTCGGATGATGGAGAAAATAGATGGAAGGGAGAGAGGAGTTGTGAGAGAGAAGCCCTGAAATTTATAGAGGATCTAATTCAATTACGCAATTGGAATGAATCCCTTCTATTTTATTGCGAGGGCTAAATTGTTGAGCTTGACTGGCAGAACAAATAAGGCGGTAACTGCTCCAAGAACTTAATGAGACAGATAGACAGTTCGGTTTCCTTTGATTGAAGTGCGCTGTCCGTTGCTCCTACATTGGAAGACAGCTCCAATTCTCGATTTACTAATCATTTGCAGGTGAATAAAGGTGAATATCTCAGCTTAACAAGAGTTTTACCTCTTTTATTAAGCAAGTTTAGGTAGAATTAGATAATTTGATAAAATGTGGTATTGAATGAGGCTCAAAAGTGTCTTCTCACAAATAGAAATAGACAAAATTCTTTATCAAAAATCTGATCTCATCTGAAAGAAGTAGTAAATTGATTTGCAGGTATTATATCCTATACTATTAAACGAGAAATTTCTGTTTATATGTTTATATATCTGTATGTGACCGGATCACGAAAACGGCTCTAACGATTCTCTCGAAATTTGGAACAAAGTAGGTTTATTTATATAAAAATTCGATTGCACTAGGTCTCAATCCTAGGATAACTCGCTGAAGGACATTAAAAGGATAATTATCATTCATCCTTGGAAAAACAGCTGCTAATAATTATTCGTCGTCTGTTGGTGATGAAAGTGAGTGAGCGAGTTCATGTGTGTGGGACTGTGTCATAATTTTGACTCAGCTGTTGAACTTTTGTAATCATTCAATCAGGTACTTAGTGCCGGTTGCAAAAAAGCCGGGTTATTTTCAATCCTGATTAATTCCAGTTAATCCATCTTTTTACTTTCCTTGCCCTATTACAGTAGGTAAGGAAAGTATTGCTTTCCGAAAAAAATTAAGGTACCCCAATTTCCAAATTTCTATAAGTTTCAAGGTCCCCTGAGTCCAAAAAACTGGTTTTTGGGTATTGGTCTGTATGTGTGTGTGTGTGTGTGGTGTGTGTGTGTGTGTGTGTGTGTGTGTGTGTGTGTGTGTGTGTGTGTATGTGTACACGATATCTCATCTCCCAATAAACGGAATGACTTGAAATTTGGAACTTAAGGTCCTTTCACTATAAGGATCCGACACGATCAATTTCGATCATATGCAATTCAAGATGGCGGCTAAAATGACGAAAATGTTGTCAAAAACAGGGTTTTTCGTGATCTACTCGGAAACGGCTCCAACGATTTTGATCAAATTCATACCTAAAATAGTCATCGATAAGCTCTATCAACTGCCACAAGTCCCATATCTGTAAAAATTTCTGAAGCTCCGCCCCATCAATGCAGATAGATTCTCAATTATCAGGCTTCAGATACAATTGAAACAAAAGAAAAATCAAGTGGAGTAGAATGAGCATGAAAATCTCTACAATTAAAGTTCAGTAACATTTTCACCTAAAATTGGAAATAAGCTTAAAATTAGAGAAAATGTGATTATTCAATTGCAAATTATTGTTGATTCTATTAAATCATTCACTATGAAGAGATAGCAGACCTCATGTGTGTCTCCAGCGTTATTGCCCTGTCACCAGCTGGCTCAAATCTTTGAATAGTAAACTTGAGATGCGCGGGAACACTAGCGTCAGGTGATCAATTTTCATAACGGCAAGGAAAGTTGTGTGAGTGCGCCACACCAGATTTTTGAAATGGTCTTCTCTGATTTGGTTCACGTGAAGTTAATCAACATTGAAATTTAACCTGCTTTTGTGCAACTGGGTCTTTGTGAGGGAAATTTTTGCATTCCTCTGGGAATTAGTATCAATTTACTGTGATTAGATATAACATTTCTGTATGATTGTTATTATAATTTGTTCTTCCATAATAAATTTATTTTGCTTTCATACTCCAGAGTGAAGCTCGGTCCCCGATATTATAATACTATTCGTAGGACTTTCGTTTGTCTCTGATAAAGGTGTATACTGTTGGCTTCACAAGAAGAAAACAATGGGTAAGAGAAAATCTCTATTTTCAAACAAGTTTATTAATCATTAGGAGGAAACTGGTGGTTATCTTGCAGATGAAAATTACTGGGATATTGCAATTATTCAAATTAATAATTATTATTGAACGAAAATCCCAATTAGATGCTGTAAATCACCCCGAAGACTTCTGCTACTGCAAATATTGACAACAGGGTAAACAGCTAGATGGAAATTCGATGAGTGCTACTATACAAAAATTGTTTGTTAGCCCAGGAACAACAATTCCCGGGCTGACAAACAATTTTGTATGTCAGGCTCAATAAGTGCAATCCCACATTGATTTCATTTCTATCAGTATAATTGAATATTACACCAAAGTAATTGCAATGTAATGAGATAGAAATATAATAGGAGTTGGTAGGGGAGAATAATTAACACAAGATAATAAATTGGAAGGAAATTCAAGAGATCATGAAATTATTGTTAGAAGGAATTCGGAATTGTTTGAAAAACAGGAAACGGGATAAAGTACAATCGGCGACCATTCTATAATACATAAAAAAGAAAAAAACGCAGAAAATATGACGTGAAAGATAGAAAACGGAAGAAGATGCTGAGAAAATGAGGAGTAAAAAGATTGAGAGGCAACTTCCAGTAATTCAACTACTAAGCTGCTATTATTGAACAGTTTCAGCATAAAAATGAAAGAGCATTTGGAAAGTAACCGGGGGGACATTTTGAAACACTTAAATCACTCTCAGCTAAGTGGGGGATTCTGGGGCGAAGAAGATAGCAAAGAAAGTGCAATACATAAAAGAGGGTGAAGTAAGATGTGCAGTTTCTTGAAGAAGTAAGATGATAATTTTCACGGTCGGTTGAAGGCAGTGACCATTTGGAGGAGGAGGGAGGAAATGGTGCCCTTGAACCCTGTTGTGTTTTATCTTCCAGAAAATTGGTACTGGCTTAAATATCTATTGAGCCGGTGAAGGCTGGGGAAGAAAAAAGAAATTAAAGAAGGGGAGAAGAAGCAGAAAGTGGTGGAAAATCAAAACCGAGTATCAGTATTACTTTTCCACCGATTCTTACTTCAAGAAAGAAAAGCCATGGAGAAAAGATAACATAAGAAAGCATAATTGACCGAGCAAAGTGAGGACTAAGATTCAAGTCAACGGTTTGGCATTTCTCTCAATGTTTAAATGTTTTTATGTTGCGCATTCACGGCGAAACACGGTAATAGATTTTCATGAAATTTGACAGGTATGTTCCTTTTTTAATAGCGCGTCGACGTATATACAAGGTTTTTGGAAATTTCGCATTTCAAGGATAATATAAAAGGAAAAAGGAGCCTCCTTCATACGCCAATATTAGAGTGAAAATCAGACTATAGAATATCATCATAAATCAGCTGATAAGTGATTACACATATGTGTGGAGAAGCCAGTCTATTGCTGTATTTCCATAAGGTCTATAGTTTCAATCAGGTACTTGTGGATGAGAATACTGCGTGAGGTCTACTGTTCACAGAACTATTAGTATATCAGTATTATAAGTTTATGGAAGATTGACGTTGACGATAAAATTTACGTTTAGGGGCACGGTAATTTACCATTAAAGTAAGGTCCACGTTTTAATGGCATTATTTGATGTTGCAGTCCTCGTCCATCATTCGACTTAGCAGATAGCTCTATCTTTTTCTAGCTCTGCAACGTTTCCAAATCGTTTTTAACAATGTGAGAATATAATCAACAAAATATTCAATCTCAATTATGAATATTTATTATTTTTATCATTGAAAAATATATTATTTATGACGAATAAAATATAATATTGATTATCTTAGACAAGAATGGACAGTTAATAAAGATAGGAGAACAGCGTTGTCGATTCTCTGCCGTGCCACTGCCTTCCATAGATGATAACACTGATACCGGTATATGGGTATCAGTTATCATTTATCTCTTTCCTGTATAGGGCTACTTGTAATATGAATATAAAGAGAATAAAAATCTCAGTACCCTTTTTTGAAAATATTTTATCACGACTTGAAAATGGCATAAATGACCGAAACATGTTGTGATAAAATATTTTTAAAAAAGGGTACTGAGATTTTTATTCTATTCATATTCTTATCAGTTATCATCTATAGAAGGCAGTGGCACGGCAGAGAATCGACAACGCTGTTCTCCTATCTTTCTCCACTGCCATTATAACATGGACCCCACTATAATATACTTAGTGAGAGACATAATGCCATAATGGAGCTGGCTAGAAGTATACGGTGAGATTCAAACAACAAACAGTCAGAACTTCTCACAAATAACCCATTTTTCAACCCATTTAAACAATGCTGACAGTTCAAATTGATCTAACTAGAGTAGGATTCACTTTAAACTGTCAGCATGCCTCATAAATAACATTGAATGATTCCCATTCAACCAATGCTGACAGTATTATGTAAATCTAACTAGAGTAGGATTCACTTTAAACTGTCAGCGTGCCTCATAAATAACATTGAATGATTCCCATTCAACCAATGCTGACAGTATTCTGTGAATCTGAATAGAGTAGGATTCACTTTAAACTGTCAGCATTTCTTATAAATAGCGCAGATGCTACCCATTTGACTAATGCTGACAGTGGAGGGTCAGTAATCCGGCTCAGACTGGCTACCCTACAACTAAAGAGGCTCAAGTGACAAACGCCATTCAGCTTGTAGGCTAAAGCCTAAATTCAGCTTGAAGGCTTTAGGCTTTAAACTAATGCATCAAATGAATTCAGCAGCGTGCTTCCTCTGATCCGAGATGCAGGCAAACTCTAGCCGCCCCATAATTCCATCAAATATAATATAATCTATTTAGTAGTTCTGTGAACAGTAGACCTCGCGCTCAGTAAGTTACATTGACCTATTGTTATGTTTTCTCAAAAATTAATAAATAATTTATCAATTTGAAATGTCTATAAAAAATCCTAAATAAACATAGAACTTTCTGTACTATCGTACCGTGACGTGTTGTCCCGGAATGTGAGTATGAGCGCTGTTATCAGGTCTGGCTGCAACTGTGCAGCGACGACAACTACAAGATGAGTACTTGATCTTTCCCCATCGGAATTCAATGTGTCCCTTATATTTCGGTCTCTTAAAGACGTAAATGTAATTAAATTTGGTCTCTTAAAGACGTAAATGAAGTTAAATTTGGTCTCTTAATACAAAGATAATCTTTAATTGAAGAAAGTATTTATTGTAAAGTGTTGTTTGAATTCAAATATTTAATATAGAGGCAATCAATCGTCAATTTACGTTTCGTTACAACGTTGATGGAAAGATACATTTTCAAAATGTTCGATGTTTTTGAACGGGTAGTATTATAGTCGACTGTCTACTAACGTTGATGGAAAGATACATTTTCAAGATGTTCGATGTTTAGAACAGGTAGTATTATTATAGTCCACTAGACAGCTGATTTATGATGAATAATTCTATATTCTGATTTTTACTCTAATATTGGCGTATGAAGGAGGCTCCTTTTTCCTTCTATATTATCCTTGAAATGCAAATTTCCAAAAACCTTGTATATACGTCGACGCGCAATTTGAAAAGGAACATACATGTCAAATTTCATGAAAATCTATTACCGCGTTCGGCGTAAATGCGCAACATTTTAACATTCAAACATTTAAACATTAAGAGAAATGCCGAACCGTCGACTCCTCACTTCGCTCGGTCAACTAATTTATCTACAGAAACCCCTTATACATATCAACTTATGGAATCATTCAACTTCCGCAATTATTTGTAAGATGAAATAATCATCTAGATAAAACTAAGAATGATACAATTACAGATAAACTTTTGGAATCAATCAACTCCCTCAGAGAAACGTGAGATAAACATTAAGAGAAATGCCAAACCGTCGACTTGAATCTTAGACCTCACTTCGCTCGGTCAATAAAATAGCAATATAGTACCTTTCTTTTAATTAATCTAAAATGAAAGATTGAAAAAGGGTACTATAATGCTGTTTTATAAATAGAAATATGTTGCCCTGAATACATACATTTTAAGATAATATAATCCATTACCACAATAATGTATAATCTGTCATACAATAAGCAATAACAGAAAATGAATGCTGAATTAATGTGGAAACATTACAGTTATAACTCAATTTCCACATATTTCATCACCTATCTTTGCTCCATATTATTGTAAAACTCTCAAGTCAATAGGTGAATTTGATTCATTATGGAATTTAGTCTTAGTCTATTTTGCAACACTAGAATATAAGTTGAATTTTGTTCAGTATTACTCAATTTCCACAAATTTCATCACCTATCTTTGCTCCATATTATTGTAAAACTCTTTTAAGTCAATAGGTGAATTTGATTTATTATGGAATTTTAGTCTATTTTTAACGCTAGAACATAAGTTGAATTTTCTTGATAAAATAATATATATGTAAAAATTTAGGGGGTTTGTGATTTGATTTTTTTGTTTTCTCCGATTAACTTCGGAACAAGTAGTTTTAGAGGAAAATGAGCCAAATAAATAATGTAGCCACTGTCATTTCGAATCCACTGATGTATAATGTTATGTATTTGCGATTCGATTTGACACTGTGGAAGGAGAAACAGTCGACGCGGAACGGCGCGGCTGACTCTCTTAGCCATAGTAAACAGCAAATTGGAAATCAATTTTCTCTGTAACCATTAATCGGAAAAAAATCTATCATATGTCATTCGATTCGTTACATTATGGACTAAATATTAGTCGTATTCATTTCCTCAATAAATCAAACAGTTTCCTTGATAAAATAATATATATGTAAAAATTTAGGGGGTTTGCAATTTGATTTTTTTGTTTTCTTCGATTAGCTTCAAAGCAAGTAATTTTAAAGAAAAATGAGCCGGAAAACTAACGTAGCCACATTCATTGCAAATCCATTGATGTATATTGTTATGTATTTGCGATTCGATTTCACGCCGTGGAAGGGGAAACAGTCGACGCGGAACAGCGCGGCTGACTCTTAACCATAGTAAACAGCAAACTGGAAATCAATTATCTCTGTAACCATTAATCGGAAAAAAATCTATCATATGTCATTCGATTCGTTACATTATGGACTAAAATATTAGTCGTATTCATTTCCTCAATAAATCAAACAGTTTCCTTGATAAAATAATATATATGTAAAAATTTAGGGGTTTTTCGATTTGATTTTTGTTTTCTCCGATTAACTTCGAAGCAAATAATCTGAAGAAAATTAGACAAATAATTAATGTAGCCACATTCATTGCGAATCCATTTATGTATATTGTTATTTATTTGCGATTCGATTTGACGCTGTGGAAGGGGAAACAGTCGACGCGGTACGGCGTGGCTTACTCTCTTCACCATAGTAAACAGTAAAATACAGTAGTAGGCCTACTGCTTTCTAAGTTGCATCTTATTCACACTATGGCGCTCGAAACAATCAATTTTGTCTATTGTTTTGACATGCGATGAAACTAATTCTTCACATTTTAATTCTCATCATTTTGTTGTTATATATGTGCTAAATCATGCATTCTATGACAGACAAAGATATTATTTGCAACTGATAAAATATTCATACTATTACATAATATAATTCATATTCAAAATATGTGTGTATGATCATAATTCTATGCTGAAATTGATCATTAGTTATGAATGTCAAAAACTGAGATAAATCATAGATTACAATAGTGTTAACAGTGGCAATTTCCTGAAAAATCATAGCGTGCAGTGTTTGCTGTTTTCTACAGTTAATATTCTCCAAGCCAGGTTGATAATATACCTTCAGTTGAGCCAAATATATATGACGGCTGAGGCATAAAAAAATTATACATTGGGCTTGTTGAGTTGAAACTTTCTATGATTCTCTCTGTAAGTAGCTTATCTTCCGTTCTTACTAGTTGAATCTACATTATTTAGACAGTCCAATATGAAAATTTAGTAGATTCTAAAGATGAAAGCCATGCAAACATACAAATTAAGGAAGAGTAAGCATGCATAAAAGGTAGGAAAATCATGAAAGTGTTTCACATTTAACCACAAAGTACGCTACCGTATAAGATTAATTGAAAGATGATTCATCATCTTCTATTATTTTTGTTAACATATCGATTTTTCACCTCCACTCGCATCTTGTCATTCATTACACAAGGTTGGCAGAAGCTTTTCTTTATGTCGATTAATGTTGATTGGAATTGATTTTGATTAGGGCACCAAAAGAATAGATCATTTTCTATTTGAAGCATTCAAATTAAATCTATTGAACATGATTTCTTATGACTTTGCATTCACAGATTTAGTTGGGTGAAGCTATTTGAAAAATGTACCTGATTATCAATTTCATGGTTTTTATACCATTCTAGTTCATTGTGATCATTGAAGGGTTGAAGTGATGAGTTAGTTCAAGTGAATTCTACTACACAAGTATATTGTGCTTATAATGGGCTCTTCCTTATTTTCTATCGATGTTTTGCTCCAGTAGAGAAAATTTAAAATGTTGGTTTTACATTTTATAAGCTTTATAAATAATATAAATAAACGGTAATATAAATTTGATAAGTCCAGTATTAAATTAATCGATGTTGATTTTCATTTTATCGATTTGTATCAATGTTACTTGCACTGTTTGCAATTCATCACTATTCTCTCAAGAATTAGTTTTTTATGAATTTCATGATCTGAAAATTGAAATTCAAATGTTATTTGGATGGCGTTCACATTCCACTGCTTTTTTTACAATAATTGTTACGTTGAAGAGTGAGGCAATTCAATCCATTTGGAAGTAAAAGAAATCACAGTGCGATTTGAACAGTGGATAGTAACTTTGAAATTCAGTTGCTGAATTAATTTCGGCTTGATATTATCATTTGTAATTATAGTTGATCAGAAATATGCATTGTATATAAGTTTATATTTCAGTTTGACTAATCTTCTATCACATTCTCGCTTCATTCATAAACATGATAATCCTAAATACGTTGATTACCTTAAAGATGTAGCTTATCTTACGTCGAACAATGTACAATACAAACAATTTTCATCAAATTACTATTATGATGATCATTGGAATTTTTGCCTGTCATTGAGAAAAAGTCATTTTATGAGCCTTGAAATTCGTACCTAGAAAAAGTTGCATTATTACTAGAAATTTTGTTATTTTTACTATTTATTATAGGTACTGTACATTGATTTTTGTGATTATAGAGATCAACTACTTTATTCTGAATCAGGATAAGGATAAATAGGGAAATTGTGAGATGGGGATAACATCCATAGTTACATAGCATCAATTGAAAGTTCTGATAATAATGATTTGAACGGAACTGCGATTCTGGCTTGGTATTGCCTCTTCATGTTCAGTAAGAATAGAAAGCTTCAGAGTAATTCGTTCTCACTATAATGTGATAATATTGGTAATATTAGGTAACATTTGTTAATATTTGAACCGAATGTGCAACAAATTAATCTACTTTCAGCTTGAAAATTTTCAACTTATCAGGAGTACAGTGTTATTTATCATATAGTATCTCAGGTAGGCCCACCCTTTTATTTTTTTTATTCACGTGATCTGATGATATTCATTCCATTATCAAGTGTTTAAATTATAAAGAGTGATGAAACAAGATAAAACACAAGTAAAGCTATGAAAAGAAATTCTGAACCTTCATTTTTCACAAAATAAGGATAAGATGTAGGAGTCGGACACATAATATATCATGAAACTTCGTTGAAAAACATCAATATCTGAAACTAGAGTTATCAAAATTGTGTTACCTCTGACTCGTATGGAGAAGGCGAAAATACATAACAATATACATCAATGGATTCGCAATGAATGTGGCTACAATAATTATTCGTCACATTGTTCTTTAAAATTACTTGCTTTGAAGCTAATCGAAGAAAACAAAAAATCAAATTGCAAACCCCCTAAATTTTTACATATATATTATGTTGTCCCGGAATGTGAGTATGAGCGCTGTTATCAGGTCTGGCTGCAACTGTGCAGCGACGCAACTACAAGATGAGTACTTGATCTTTCCCCATCGGAATTCAATGTGTCCCTTATATTTCGGTCTCTTAAAGACGTAAATGTAATTAAATTTGGTCTCTTAAAGACGTAAATGAAGTTAAATTTGGTCTCTTAATACAAAGATAATCTTTAATTGAAGAAAGTATTTATTGTAAAGTGTTGTTTGAATTCAAATATTAATATAGAGGCAATCAATCGTCAATTTACGTTTCGTTACAACGTTGATGGAAAGATACATTTTCAAAATGTTCGATGTTTTTGAACGGGTAGTATTATAGTCGACTGTCTACTAACGTTGATGGAAAGATACATTTTCAAGATGTTCGATGTTTAGAACAGGTAGTATTATTATAGTCCACTAGACAGCTGATTTATGATGAATAATTCTATATTCTGATTTTTACTCTAATATTGGCGTATGAAGGAGGCTCCTTTTTCCTTCTATATTATCCTTGAAATGCAAATTTCCAAAAACCTTGTATATACGTCGACGCGCAATTTGAAAAGGAACATACATGTCAAATTTCATGAAAATCTATTACCGCGTTTCGGCGTAAATGCGCAACATTTTAACATTCAAACATTTAAACATTAAGAGAAATGCCGAACCGTCGACTCCTCACTTCGCTCGGTCAACTAATTTATCTACAGAAACCCCTTATACATATCAACTTATGGAATCATTCAACTTCCGCAATTATTTGTAAGATGAAATAATCCATCTAGATAAAACTAAGAATGATACAATTACAGATAAACTTTTGGAATCAATCAACTCCCTCAGAGAAACGTGAGATAAACATTAAGAGAAATGCCAAACCGTCGACTTGAATCTTAGACCTCACTTCGCTCGGTCAATAAAATAGCAATATAGTACCTTTTTTTAATTAGTCTAAAATGAAAGATTGAAAAAGGGTACTATAATGCTGTTTTATAAATAGAAATATGTTGCCCTGAATACATACATTTTAAGATAATATAATCCATTACCACAATAATGTATAATCTGTCATACAATAAGCAATAACAGAAAATGAATGCTGAATTAATGTGGAAACATTACAGTTATAACTCAATTTCCACATATTTCATCACCTATCTTTGCTCCATATTATTGTAAAACTCTCAAGTCAATAGGTGAATTTGATTCATTATGGAATTTTAGTCTTAGTCTATTTTGCAACACTAGAATATAAGTTGAATTTTGTTCAGTATTACTCAATTTCCACAAATTTCATCACCTATCTTTGCTCCATATTATTGTAAAACTCTTTTAAGTCAATAGGTGAATTTGATTTATTATGGAATTTTAGTCTATTTTTTAACGCTAGAACATAAGTTGAATTTTGTTTGTTAAACACATTAATAGAAGAATCGGAAAAAATAATTGGTTTCTGACCGAATTGTTTGGAGTTCCATCATTTATTGTACAAAGTTGGCATCGAGTTGCAGAAGAAATTGCTACCTTTCCTCTATATAGGGCAATAAACTAAGAGCCCTATAAGGGCAAGAGAATTAAAAAATTATTCCCGAATCCAAACTGTATTAGACGATACTGTTTTCAAATTCATTTCCAAAAACCTTGTATATACGTCGACGCGCAATTTGAAAAGGAACATACCTGTCAAATTTCATGAAAATCTATTACCGCGTTTCGCCGTAAATGCGCAACATATAAACATTTAAAAATTCAAACATTTAAACATTAAGAGAAATGCCAAACCGTCGACTTAAATTTCTGAGTACAGCACAGGAGAGAATCTCAAATTAATCCTTCATATTTATAGTAATGCAATATCCCAAACCGTACAAGATATTTAGAAAGGAATAGACTACATTAAAAAAAAAATAAAACAGTACATAACATCCAAACTTAGTCACTATCTGAATTACAAAATCAACATTTCAAGGACCGGATGTATTAATGACATAGGCCTTTTAAATCATGGATGCAAACATCGGGTTTTACTACAATCATAGAGTAAAAAATTCTAATATAATATTCAATCTCTACTACAATAATGAGTTATGACAAGCAAAAAAGCAATTAATTGCTAACCAGAATTGATAACAAGTTAAAAGGATGAATGAACATTACTCACCATAGTAAATCGTTGAGGAAGCCTCCAATGAATCAAGATAGAAAGGTCAAACCGGTGACCTTGACACTACATTATCGATATCTGTAAAGAAAAAACCCATTGAAAAACATTCACACATTTTTTTACTGTAATATATTCTACAAATTAGTATATCATTGGTATGTTGATAATAAGAACTTTGGTAGAATAATAATTCATAACAGACGACTACCAGAAAATTACTGAAAAATAAAAAATTACAATGAGACAGGAATAATGAATTGATTGCTTAATTATTGAACTTTCCAAATTTGGTGGTGGATGTTGGAAGGTTTAATGTCAATTCACATTTTAAAGGTAAAGTTCAAGGCAAGACATTAATTTTAAATTATTTGTCATACATTTACAGCATGTTGAAATTGTTATTGAGATTTGTAAAATATCCGTGTGTGATATAACACATATTTAAACTAGAATTCAAAGTACCCAATACTAATTATTATACTAAATCTCAATACTGAATTCGTACACAACAGTGAAAGTGGGAATTTAATTCCCAAGAGTTTTAATTGGACTATTCCCAACTCAGCCCGGCCGAGTAAGAATGAATAATACCATTAGAACTTATGGGAATTATATTTTCACTATTCACTGTCAACTGTTGTGTGCCAATCCAGCTTAAGCTTTCTTCATAGGAACAATGATCTCTATCTACTCTTTCAAGTCATAACACGGTTGATGCCTTCATACCTTCGTTGATTTGATTAATTTTTCTAGAAGTAAATTTCATCTAAATTTATGATTGAAAATGAGGAATAAATCATGTTAAAACGAGTGAAAAATACTTTTATTTTACATAGAGTTACAATAAAAATATATTGAGAAAATACAGTGTGGCCTCTGCTCATGTTGAAGACGTTTGCAAATGTAAATTACCACAATAACTAGTAGTTCTGTGAACAGTAGACCTCGCCAGTTATAAACCACAGTCTCCTCTAATACTGTTCATCAGAATAAATTCTGTCCTGTCCTGTCCTGTCGTGTCGGCCTGATATCGGTGTATAAACAACTAATGGCTGTTTTGGTTGTTGTATCGACAATACTAATAATTTTATGTGAACAGCTATGCTACTATCATCAAAAGCTTACCGAGTTGAAAGCAGAGAAAAGTCGGGAGAAAATAATATGCTTCTTCAAGTTATCAATTGCATGCCTCACTGCATGCAATTAGTAGTCCACACTTCAGCTGATGTTTAACTAAGTTACATTGAGATATTAAATTGCATGCAATTAATAATTCACTCGACAGCTGATTTAAGAATAATTCTAAAGTCTGATTTATACTCCAATATTGGTGCATGAAGGAGGCTCCTTTTCCTTTTATATTATCCTTTAAATGCAAAATTATCAAAATCCTTGTATATACGTCGACGCGCAATTTAAAAAGGAACATACCTGTCAAATTTCATGAAAATCTATTACCGCGTTTCGCGGTAAATGCGGAACATATGAACAGAGAAATGCAAAACCGTCTACTTGAATCTTAAACCCACTCCGCTCGGTCAAAATTACAAAGAAAATGAAGCAGGAAATCATTAATTGGATAAAAAGCAATTATTTTTTCAATCTTTAAATTATTGTAACCGTTTTCTGGATCCTATCTTCCCTTCCCTCAGCCATGCCTATCTACCTTTCCTTCTTCCACTTCCCTATCACACACCCTTCCCTTTCAGTTATACCTTACCTGCCTATTACATGGGAAGCCATAAATGGCAAGGTATTTTCCCCCTCTCTGTTCCAGCACACATCATTTCAGCAATATTGTCTTTTAATGTGTTAATATCATTGTTACTGTTATTGTTTTGTTGTATATTGCTTTTACTTATTGTATTTTTGTGTGTTGTGAATAAATTGAAAATGAATTGAACTATGATATAGTTACCGTAAATTATACTGTAGCAAGGAATGTTCTTTGTACTCTAGATACCTTGCTACATAGATTCTTTGAAAGATTCAGGGAAAACGAACACAACAGTCAAGACAAGACTAGTCACGTTTAGTCACAATACATCACATAGTTGCTTTATGGATTCATGTCTAATTGCAATGACTAATCAGTGTGAGTTGCGTTATAAGCAGCAATGTGAAGTATTGTGACTAAACGTGACTAGTCTTGTCTTGACTAATCGGTGTGTGACCAGCCTAAGTCTGAATGCAAACGTTTGAGTTTTTTCTCAGTCTGACTGCTGCTGTTTGCCCTCTCCTTTGCACTACAGTGAACATACATAACCTTCATCAACTTAGAGACCACTCCAATCTTCACAAAGACTTCAACTGACAACCTCATGACCTGGTACCTAATTAACTAACTGATTACAACATTACTGGAACTGATTACTAATTAAATCTCTTTACATCAAAGAGAGTTTCATATCATAGGGGACGTCATACATCTTTCTAAAAATCACACACATGTCACCACATATTCACACACTAGCAAATCATTATTTGTGGTAGATTGTGTGGGTTTTCACCCATAATTATTACTGAGAGCCAATCAGGAGCTTTCATTTACAATCCTGACATAATTATGGAAGGTATAAGAAGTGAATTGCCCTCTTATGAGGTAGGCACCAATCAAAGAAGAGTATTCTGTCGATTCCCGCGCTTTATGAAAAAAAACCACCTACTAATTAGAGATTCTAGAAGGTATCGCCCAATGTTTTCCTTTCTCTTCAATTGAAAAAGTGCCGACTTTTTCTCCGTTCCCACCAGAATTCTTCGAGTTTGAGCCTCAAACGCAGTCTTATTTACATCACAACCGAGTCTGAATGATGAGTAATTATGGGTTTACCGACAACACGGTTGCTTTGAAACACTTTCCACTATTTACTCCCGACTTCAAAGAGCTGGAGGCCAAAGAGAATAGTGTAGCAGCAAAGAATATATTTGTCTTACTTTCTCACATAACATGATACCAGCTACTGTCTCCACACAAGTGCAGTACAGAAGTTTCGATTCCAAAAACTTCATTTGAACAAACTAAAGCTGCGTTTACACCAAAGTTACTAGTAGTTCTGTGAACAGTAGACCTTGCACAGTTATAAACCACAGCCTCCTCTTATACTGTCCATCAGAGTAAATCCTGTATAAATACGTATAAAGAAAATAAAAATCTCAGTACCCTTTTTTAAAATATTTTATCACAACATGTTTCGGTCATTTATGCCATTTTCAAGTGATATTAATTAAATAAATAAATACTACTGGAAGATTCTTAGAAATCTGGAAATAATAAAATATATGGCAATAACAAATGGATATAATACCAAAACTATTGATAGAATGATTTACAAACAAAAAGGAAAATTAATACAGAATAGAACTCAAAATAATCAAGGAAATGTAGGAAATAAAGAATATATTTGTGTTCCATATAACACAAAATTTAATAAAGCTATAAGAAAAACCTTTACAAAAAATAAATTCATTCTAGGTTATAGGACAACAAATAATGCATTCGAACTGATAAAAAAGAAATCAAATTTAAATGTACAGCTTTAAAAAATCTGGAATCTATGAACTTAAATGTAGTGATTGCGACAGATTCTATATCGGACAAACGGGTAGAAATTTCCATATCAGGTTTCGAGAACATATCCAAGCACTAAAATCTAAAAATTATACACAAAAGTCGGCATTTGCTGAACACTTGATAGATTCAGGCCATAATTTTACAGATATAAATTCCAATATGAAAATACTTAATTATGGTAATAAAAGAAAAAAACTGAATGTCAAAGAAGAATTTCATATTTATAAAGCAGCAAAATTAAACAGAGATAAAATAATAAAGTTCATCCAATTAGACACCAATAACCCCATTTTTGATAGAATCATGCGAATTTAAACCCAAAATTTACAGTCCTAGTTCTTAAAAAACATATGAATACACTAACATAAAATCAAATAAGAATCTTCCTGTAGTATTTATTTATTTAATTAATATCACTTGAAAATGGCATAAATGACCGAAACATGTTGTGATAAAATATTTTAAAAAAGGGTACTGAGATTTTTATTTTCTTTATATTTATATTACAAGTAGCCCTATACAGGAAAGAGATAAATCCTGTATGTATGTCGTGACGGCGAGATATCGGTGTGAAAACGGCTAATGGCTCTATTCGGGTTGGTGTATCAAACAGACATCTGTGTAATACATGCAATGAATAATCCACTTGTCAGCTGATTGATTATGAATAATTCTATAGCAATGTTTTACAAAACATCCCACGGCGTGGTTTGCTTCTCATGGATTAGCGGGGGTCTACTTTGTGGCGGGCCTAAAACAAAATAATATTCAACTAATTTAGGAGGCCGATGGGTTACACATGATACACAAATAATAAGATACAGAAACAAAATAATATTCTTATCGATATTATCATCAAAATTTCTATATTTGTTTGCTTTTTAAATGTGATTTTGTGTTTGAAAATAGGTTTTTTGATTTTAAACTTTAAAAAATAGAAACTCAGGAAGTGGAAGTGCAAATTTTCAGTGAGAAAACATGAAGAATCCAATATATAACCTATAAACTTGAGTGTTAATAGGAAATGACATTGGGTAATACGGCGAGGCAGAACATCCAAAAGGATCTCTCTGCCGATAAATGCCATAATAATAAATAATAAATAATTCTTATCAATGATTCAAGTCAAAATTTATACCCTAGAATAGCTTATTACTCTAACTAGGTGCAACATAATGATAATGAAACAATAATCACAATGTTTTTTATCAATATAAGAAGAAATATTTATGATCAAAGTCATCAACTCATTTCTGAGACTTCACTCAATGACCACTTCTATGAAACAGAAACACACAACATTGTCATTTCCTGATACAAGCTATGACGTCAGAACACTATCAAAGCGATAGATTATTAATGGTTTCGTCAACGATGGACAGTTTGTGTCATCTCTTTATCCGACCAAAGCGATTGAAGCCATCTATCATGCTATCAACGTCTTGTGACAGTACTCCGTCCGATGTGTCACTCACTCATTCACTTGTCATTGAAAGCAAATCCACTGTAACGACTGCCATTTCAACGACAGGCTTCATTGTGATGAGTTGACAATACATAGAAAAATTAGGAACTTTGTTGAAAGTATTTCAGGAATGATACACGGTTTTTCTTACCCAATCATTATGATTATGTACGTAGTTATGTTATTACTTATAAAGGTAGGCGCACACAGATCGTCATCGGACGGACGGCACGCATCGCTTTCAATTGAAGTGCGCATACCTATACGATGCGGATAGGTATGCGCACTCCAATTGAAAACAATACATCAAATTCATATTTCATATTTATGTTCTAGGTTGAGGAAGACGCTGTATAAGTTTGTTCAACTGAGAAATATTTTTTCCTACAGTTACGTTGAAAAGTGGCCATTGCTGCACTGATTACAGAACGCAAAGAATCACTTTTCCGCTCTAGTGCGGGAAAAATCTTTTCTGCACTCCAGATTTGCAACATGGCAACGCAAAATACTTAGTAGGTTATATGGAGCAACAGTGCAGCAAAATCAAAATGAAGTTGGTAACAGTGACTGCTGTGGCTGCTATAGTGAGCAGAGGTGCAACGAAGCACAACGCGCTAATTATTACATTATATATTATAACCAAGGACAACGAGGACTTTAGGATTTTAGGATTAAGGTTTTTATCAATAATAAAATTACACAGAAAAACATTTGATGCATTTCAGGCAATTTTACCCATAATTACCCACTTTTCATATTCAATGGTAACTGTAGGAAAAATTTAATGTGCAATACGTGCGCAAAGTTCCTCTGCTGCACTCAAGAAACCATTCCGCCCTCGCCTACGGCTCGGGCGTAAACGTTTCTTTCGGTGCAGCAAACTGTCACTTTGCGCACTAGTTGCACAAATAACTATTACAGTTGAGCAAATTAAAATGGTTTTCTTTACGCTTGTGCAGTCAGTTGTGCGATATGGCTGGGGTGGTTGTGGTGTTACCGTTCTTAAGCCTCTTATAGTATTGTATAAGAAAATTATTAAAATATGCTTGAAAAAACCGGTTAGATATCCAACAAATTTGCTGTATAAAGAATTTAATGTTCTCAGTATTGAGCACTTGTATGATCTTGACATAGCTAGTTTTGTCTATTCGTGGCCCAATAGATTCCCTATAGCCCCTCATGGCGGCTATGTTACTCGTAGACAATCTGAGAGATTTTTGCTAGAACCACCTTGTAGAACAGCGGCTGCCAGTGCTCATGCAGCGTATTATGGTCCTAGACTTTTAAACCGTCTGTTGCTTGAAGTTTCTGGAGCATCCCAATGTATACCAATTTGTTATTATTCTTTCACTTTCAAAACTTTTAGACAGTATCTTCGACACTACTTATTAGGGAGACAAAATGAAGACTAATTTTGATTTATTTCTCAAATCTGTTTGTAAATCTCAATTCTATTCTTAAAATACATATCTTACTTAGTATAACAGAGCAGAAGAGAATTTGTTGTTTTATTTTTAAATATTGGTGATCTTATCTTTGATGTAGAACATATAGTTGAATCTCAATTAGGCCTATACTGATTATAAGAGCAACATTTGTATGAAAATAGCATAAGAGAATGGAATTTTCTTTTTTCTTTTTTTCTTGATATTGTAATGTGAAATTATAAAATCTAATTATGTTAAAAATATTACGATGTATATTAGTATCTTATGCTATCCAACATTCTAGAGATACACCATCCCTCATCACAAGCTTTGCTTAAAGTGGGATGCAACAATATTATTTAGAATATGATATTTTATGTAAATATTCATTATTTTATAAAGAATTTGTATTTTATGTTTGTAAGTATGAATTGTATATTAATTTTTTGTTGACATTAATAAATTGAATTGAAATCTAATCTTCCGATGCGTGCCGTCCGTCCGATGACGATCTGTGTGCGCCTACCTTTACAGTGATAACTCGTAATGAGTTGAGAATAGATATATTAGAGAGTTATATAAGTACATGAGGAACTTTGTTGAAAGTATTCCGGGAATAAAGCCTGGTTTTAGTTATCCAATCATTATATGATTATGTACTTATTGTATGTTATTGATGATAGGACAGAATAGAATGACCGCCTTTATTTTTGATCTAGGAGGGCGCAGTCGGCCCTCTCTCACACGTAACCCTCCAATACAATACTAATAAATTAATTATAATTTAACAAGCAATACTCAGTAAAAGAAAATAAAACAAAACAATATCTTAAATGGAAAAAGTAAAAATAATAATAAGTGGAATAGTTGAATAAACTTAAAAGTAGAGCATTCTTAAAAAGTAGAATAACAAAGATCTGTTAGGAAATAAATACCGTACTGAATTTATGATAAGATTGAAGAAGCAAAAAAGAACAATATGGATACAAAACGTATAAGCAAGATGAGAAAAATAAGGAAATTAAATACTTCTAGCATGAAATTAATTTTGAGAGAAAAAGGGTATTTTTTACTATCTCTCTTTAGAGTTTTCTTTAAAAGTTCAACTTAAATTTCTTAAAATTACTCTAGAGAAACACGTGATGATACTCTGGAGATGATACGTGGAAATTGAAAAAAATGCTTATTGATAAAGATTTTTTTAAAGATGACTAACATTTCAGAAACAGGCTTGCTCGTGATGACAATAATTATAGATTACTTAAATAATGAGGAATTTTGTTTAAAGTAACTATTTCAGTAATAAAGCCTGTTTTTTCTAACACAATAATTACAAATTATGATAATTTACCTATTCATGTTATTGGTAATAAGTGATCGATAAAGATTTCCAAAAAACAAGTTAATAATCTAAAAATTTAATCATGAGAAGAGTGTATAGGAAAAAAAGAACGAAAGAAAGGAAAATGGAAGGAAAGAAAGAACAGGTTTATAATCTACTCCTTGGAAATACGATTTGAAACGAAGCGGAGAAGCGCTACGATTGGCCACTTGCTGTACACCAACGGAGGTTGAGCTCTACTGCCATTGGCCGAAACTAGTCACGCCCAAGTATTCCAAATATGGTCATGATTCACAACAACACAGAAACATATTATCAAGCTACCAATCATCATCATCTTCACTTACAGAATTGGGATTTTTCTTTCAAAAAAATCTGTTCCAATACCCATCTCTTCCTCGGTCTACCTACAACTCTTTTTCCTGTGGGGTTGATACATTGAGATTCTAGAAGAATTCTTCCGGATGGCATCCTATACAAATGTTGACACCAATATCTTCTATTTTGTGTTATTTTATCATATTATAAAGATTGAATAATTTGTTGATTAATTATACTTCCACATTGTTGAAAAAACGATCTGGCAACAATGCAGAGCTAGAAAAGGATAGTGCTATCTGCTTTGTCGTCAAATGATAGACCATATTCAAGGTTAGCAACATCAATGTTAATCAAATACTGCTATTATAACATGGACCTACTATGGACAAGGGTGGTAGACAAGGATAGCAACACTATTTATTGTCAATCAAATACTGCCATTATAACGTTGACCTCAATATAGGAAGATGATACAAGGATTATAGACAAGGATAGCAACACCAATGTTAATCAAATACTGCAATTATTGACCGAGCGAAGTGAGGTCTAAGATTCAAGTCGACGGTTTGGCATTTCTCTTAATGTTTAAATGTTTATATGTTGCGCATTTACGGCGAAGCGCGGTAATAGATTTTCATGAAATTTGACAGGTATGTTCCTTTTTTAATTGCTCTTCGACGTATATACAAGGTTTTTGGAAATTTCGCATTTCAAGGACAATATAAAAGAAAAAAGAAGCCTCCTTCATACGTCAATATTAGAGTAAAAATCAACTATAGAATTATTCATCATGAATCAGCTGACAAGTGATTACACAGATGTGTGGAGAAGCCAGTCTATTGCTGTATTTCCATAAGGTCTATAGTTTCAATCAGGTACTTGTGGATGAGAATACTGCGTGAGGTCTACTGTTCACAGAACTACTAGTATAAAAGGATAAAGAGCCTCCTTCATACGCCAATATTAGAGTGAAAATCAGACTATAGAATTATTCATCATGAATCAGCTGACAAGTGATTACACAGATGTGTGGAGAAGCCAGTCTATTGCTGTATTTCCATAAGGTCTATAGTTTCAATCAGGTACTTGTGGATGAGAATACTACGTGAGGTCTACTGTTCACAGAACTACTAGTAACAAGGACCTCACTATACAGCATATGATAGTTGTAATGCTCCTTCAATTGTTATCATAACGCACTAAATAAGGTCGTGACAACTTTGCAGGCTAGGCTTCACTATCAACTGGCAGCATTGGTTCCAATGGGAAGCATTGCTGTAATTTAAAACAAATGCTGACAGTTTTCAGGTGAATTCTGCTACAGTGACACTCATTTTAGTCTGTCACTATTGGTCGAGTGGGAAGTGTTTATGTTATTTATAAGAAAAGCTGACAATTTAAAGTGAATCTAAATTGTGTGTACTCAACGTGGGTAGTATGATGGTGTTACAGTTGTCTCTGCAGACATATGGCGGAGCGTAGGCAACTGTAACTACCTGTTGTCTGTCAAGAGTCTGCCGACAGTATGCGGACAGACCGCAGACTACTTGAATATCAATTTATTGCTTGTCAAATGTGGAACGTTGTTAAATGATTACCGGCTGATTACCGTAGGTGTCATCTATGGAGGCTAATGTGTGTGGAATAATTTCAATCTATAAATACACTGTAGATTGAGTAACTGAAAGATTGGTAACTGTTAGATTTTAGATCTATATAATATATATTATATTTATAAAAGCGAAATGGCACTCACTCACTGACTGACTGACTGACTGACTCACTCACTCACTCACTCACTCGCATAACTAAAAATCTACCGGACCAAAAACGTTCAAATTTGGTAGGTATGTTCAGTTGGCCCTTTAGAGGCGCACTAAGAATCTTTTGGCAATATTTTAACTCTAAGGGTTATTTTTAAGGGTTTAAAGTTCGTCTTTTAGCATGTATATTCTTCTTCTCCCAATCTCTTAATTATAATTGAAATTTCCATTATGTTACTATAGAACTATAATCTAGATAGAGTACCTCTTCGAAATATTTGTTAACTGGCAACTAAATTAATAATTTTGTCAGGTTGGCATTAAGTTGAGTTGACTTTGTTAGGTTGGCACCAAGTTGAAGATTTAAATGCATTTATCGCGGAAAAATTGATTGGGCACTGCCACTTCAATCCTGGGAATATTATATTACTAGCCGTCAGGCTCGCTTCGCTCGCCATATCCGTTTAGCCAGACGTTTAGTCTGAACCCCTGACAGGATTGTCTTAACATATGATAAAAATGATCAAATGAAAAATGCAGGCGAGCGAAGCGAATCTCATTCTTGAACGATCCAGTCGGGGGTCCAGGGGGCGGAGCCCCCTGGCTAGATGGATACGGCGAGCGAAGCGAGCCTGACGGCTAGTTGGGTAATATAGTTACTGTACTGTGATCAGATCATGAACTCTACATAACCTCTGGACTATTTATTTCAATTATTAAGGTTGAAAGCAGTTTTGAACGAATGCCTGTTGTTTTCACTTGGATTGTATCTATTGTCTATTAATAAATAAAAAATAATCTGACTAAAAAGAGACTGATTACACAGTCTCTATCATACCCTATATCATGCCTTTGTTTAGTTGTCTGACAAATTCAGTGACTTTATAAAACCACTTCCATGTTTCAGGCTGGCAATTTAATAGATGGATTTTATTTAGACTGAATAGAGTCTAAATCCTTTATCATAATTGACCGAGCGAAGTGAGGTCTAAGATTCAAGTCGACGGTTTGGCATTTATCTTAATGTTTAAATGTTTATATATTTCTATGTTGCGCATTTACGGCGAAACGCGGTAATAGATTTTCATGAAATATGACAGGTATGTACCTTTTTAAATTGCGCGTCGACGTATATACAAGGTTTTTGGAAATTTTGCATTTCAAGGATAATATAAAAGGAAAAAGAGCATCCTTCATACGCCAATATTAGAATAAAAATCAGACTATAGAATTATTCATCATAAATCTGCTGACAAGTGATTACACAGATGTGTGGAGAAGCCAGTCTATTACTGTATTTGTATAAGGTCTATAGTTTCAATCAAAGACATTGAAGAGGTATGCATCTTTAATCTGGGACAACACCAAATTTATTAACAAAATGGTTAACTTAATCCTTATAGGTTCTATTAGATTGAATGGAAGTTGTCAAACACATATGTTCATCATGTGTATAATAAGTTATGTTCAATCTAATATGATCTAAAAGGATTGAGTTATTAACATTTTTTTAATAAATTTGGTCCAATCGCAGCTTTAAGGTCTTTGGTTTCAATATTTTGTTTTGCAGTCATGGTATTATTATACGTGCCTATCAGTATAAATATTCTCACATTCGAAAAAACTAATTTAATAGGTGAATAAAATAAACAAATTAACTGAATAATGCTGGAGAAATTATAATATCTTTCATTCTAAGAAATTAATTTTCATCAGATAGAAAGATCATCACGGAACTGGATGAATTATATCATATGAAATACAAATTCAAACGTGAACTGAGTTTGTTAACATTAATTTAAAACAGTTGACATCTGGTACTTGTGGATGAGAATACTCCGTGAGGTCTACTGTTCACAGAACTACTAGTATTATGAATTGGTGGGGAATAATTTCAATATAATTTAGTCCTCAACCTATTACAGTGAGGTCCACGTTATAACGGAGTATTTGATTAACATTGGTGATGCTATAGTGTGGTCCACGTTTATAATGGCAGTGAATAAAGATAAAAGAATAGCGATGCCGATTCTCTGCATTAACTAATTATATTTCTATACTGTCAAAAACATAATTGTCATCGTTGTGGACCTAGAAAAGGATAGTACCACCGTCTTTGTCGAATGATAGACAAGGATAGCAAAACCAAAGTTGATCAAATACTGTCATTATAATGTGGACCTCACTATATTCTCATGTATCATTCGACAAAGCAGATAGCGCTATCTTTATCTAGCTCCAGATCGGTTTTTAACAATGAAGAAATATAATTATTCAACAAAATATTTCACCTCAAACATGACAATTTATTGAAAAATATATTCCTTGAAGAATAAGATAGAATTGATTACTTTTAACAAGGATGAAAAGTTGATATTGTATCAGATATGCCGGTATCAGCTATCCTCTATTTATAGAAGCACAGATTTAAGCCTGATTCAAGAACAGCTATTTATTCAGTCTATGATAGAAGGCAGTGGCAACGCAGAGAATCGATAACACTATTCTCCTATCTTTCTCCACTGCCATTACAACGTGGACCTCACTACAGTTTCGCTTATTGTCTGCGGACTGTCTGGAGACTAGCAAATGCTCTCAAAAACTAGTCGGCAAACTGTCTGCAGACATTTACGTGTAGGCTGGTTCTCAAGTTTCCTTCTGTTATACTGTTACTCTCATGATAATTGTTCCAAAACAATCAGAACTACTGTACTTTTGAGAGCCTGAAGAAAAGGTGTTGAATGAGTTTTATTTGCATAGCTTCAAAGCTCTCGACCTTTCTATCAACTGACAAGGTTGTTAACGTTTGATAATTATGAAATTATGCAATAAGCAATTATTTTATCAGTTACGCCCATATTGTGGTTAATCCACATCCAAGGTAGCGATGTCTAGTATTTATAATGGGTTTCTACAAGAATCAAGCCGACTCTCGACGAGCCGAGAAGAATTAAGTGTAGTACAATGAAATCTGAGCATTGTGTCAAAAGTTATAGGTTTTTGAAATCTTGATCCTTTAGATGTCCTTAAGCGCGCCTCTCCACTAGGAAATGCTGAAATGAAGTGCATCTAACGGGTGATTCTCATAGAACATAATCTCATGAACTTATGTCATTGTGTGGAATATCAATGTGAGGACAATGTAGTTGGTGATGATGGTTGAAGCTGAAAATTAGGTGTTTTCACAATACAAGGAACATTGTTTTCAGATGTACCTGGAAATCTATATGAGATAGTAGAGCACAGATCTCAGATAGTAGAGCACAAAAATATGCCCAGAGGGATTTTGAATTATACATCTAAATGGTGACAATCGGAAGATATTGTTGATCAGAAACTAAAATTCATCAGAATTGATTTTTTCTTCAAATTTCACTCATTTTTGAAAAATCATAACTCAGTACTCATTGAAGATAGAGAGTTCCGAATGATCTCATTTTATTCAGAATTTTATAATCTGAAAAAAAACAAGAGCAACTTTTCCTGATTACGAGATTAGGCAGAAATAGCTGAAAACTGGAAAATTAGCCGAAAATACGAGGTTTTTGGGCCACTCTGTATCCAGCAGAAGGAAATTATGCATGAATGAATTGGTTCTAGACTTCTCTTAAGTACACAAAAAATATATAAAAAGTCAGAACTAAAATATAAATTGCACGCACACCCCCTTTTTGATGTCTATATTGCCTGGACTAATAGGGAATGTATAAAATCATTGTGTTGTGTATCAAGTTGATATGATACTGTATCATATTGATTTGATACTATATCATATTGTGTTGATACTATATCATGTGTTGTTGTTCTTGTTCTATAGTGAGGTCCACGTTATAATATCAGTATTTGATTAACATTGGTGTTGCTATTCTTGTCTATCATTCGACAAAGTAGATAGCGCTATCCTCTTCTAGCTCAGCAACGTTGCAAGATCGTTTCCAACAATGTAGAAATAGAATTAATTGAAAGAATATCGATTATGAAAATCATCGTTAAAAATATATCTCATTGACGAATAGAATATCCTAAGAATATCCTATACTATTAAACGAGCAACTTATGTTTATATGTTTAGATGTTTGTATTTCACCGGATCTCGAAAATGGCTCTAACGATTCTCACGAAATTCAGAACATTATTGGTTTATAATATAAAGATTCGATTGCACTAGGTCTCATCCATGAGAAAACTCGCTGAACGACATTAAAAGGATAATTATTATTTATCCTTGGAAAAACAGCTGATAATAATTATTTCGTCGTCTGTTGGTGATGGAAGTGAGTGAGCGAGTTCATGTGTGTGGAACTGTGTCAAAATTATGACTCAGGTGTTGAACTTTTGTAATCATTCAATCAGGTACTTAGTGCCTGTTGCAAAAACGCCGGGTTATTCTAATCCTAATTAATTCCAGTAGAACCATCTTTTTGAAATAGTCTTCTCTGATTTGGTTCACGTGAAGTGAATCAGGATTAAAATTTAACCGGCTCTTGTGCAACTGGACCTTTGTGAGGGAAATTTTTGCATTCCTCTGCGAATTAGTCTCAATTTACTGTGATTAGATAGAACATTTCTGTATGAATGTTATTATAATTTCTTCTTTCGTAATAAATGTTTTATGCTTTTATACTCCAGAGCGAAGCTCGGTCCCCGATATTAATCATTGATAATTACTAATAGATCAGGAGGTCCTGTATATGAATTGCAGCAAGATTTATAGAATACAATAGAAAAAACGTTTATTGAATAAATAAGCTACCTTAAGCGAACCTCAAAGAGGCTGCTTGACAAGGTACTATTATACAAAACATGTAAATTCAAATATAAATATACATATATCAGTGAACTTTATTTTTACTTAACAGTTAAATTCACTTATCAGTTTATTACACTGTCAAATTTACTTACAGAATTTACTTAACAGTTAAAATTATCATGATATTAATTAATTAATTGTTGGCTCAGCTCTCAAAAATCTAAAGAGTATTATAATATATAGTCAACCTGAACTTACATACAAAAAATAGAACAGAATGAATTACAACAATACAATTCATTAATAATGAGTTACATTTAAAGTGTAATTTATTATCCAACCAAATCTTTAAATTTCTTTTCAACAGGCGCATATTAACAAACTCAGCACAATTATCGGGTAAATCATTGAAAGTTCTTGGTACAATGTAGATTAAGGTGTTTCTGGCTAAATTATTCGAAGTAAATGGTACAACAGACTCTCCCAAGGCTATATACATCATCCTCTTCACTTTATTAGGTATTAAATCTTTAATATAATACATTTTGGCCAATACCTGTTTGAGTCTATTACAGACATTTTTTATATGGATATCCCAACGAAAATGACTGTCAACTGTTAATCCTAAATACTTATAATTTATACAATTCGATATAAACTGACAATCTCTTGTACATATGAAAATATCTTGCTCCTGCAGTTGGAAACATTCACAGCAATGGTGCTTAATTTTGGGTTCCCTAGTTCTTTTCATGTAGGATGAGGTTATTTGTAGCACCTTGGTTTTGGTGACATTTATATTTAGACAATTATTATGACACCATTTAGCTAGAGTATTGGTATCATGTTGTAACCGGGTTTCCGGTTTATTTATTCCAGAAGTATAAGTAGTTTCTGAGAAAATCTGAATTTATTGATGATGATGATGATGATGATGAGGGATCAATATTGATTTGCATGAATTCTCTTCAGCATTTAATTAAAATATCCCTGTACTTAGTACTTACTCCAAGTTTCCTGAACATATACTTGGAACTGACTTAGCAGCATGTTAATGAGTTTTCACTTGAATAACAATTTACAGAAGCGTCAATACAAGTTAACAATTATTTGATAGCAGATGTAGAAGTCATCAAGGGTGTCAACAGACAAAGTTTTCGATTGATGTCGACGAGGATTTAAATGGAAGTGAAGTAGAAGGGAGAGGAGGAGGAGGAGGAGGAGTAGGAGGAGGAGGAGGAGGAGGAGGAGGAGGAGTGGGAGGAGGTGTTGGTGGAGAAGGACGAGGTGGAGGAGAATTTGAAAGGGGAATGGAAATGAGAAGTGGAAGGAGAAAGAGAATGAGGTGGAAAAGAAGAAGAAGAAGGAGAAGTAGAAGAAGACGAAGAAATAGAAAAAAGAAAAAGAAGAAGGAATAGGAGAAGGAAAAGAAGCAGAAGAAGAATGAGGAGGGGGAGGAAAAAAATAAAATGGAAGAGGAGGAGGAGGAGGAGGGGAAGGAGAATGAGGAGAAGGAATAGGAGAAGGATAAGAAGAAGAAGAAGAAGAAGAAGAAGAAGAAGAAGAAGAAGAAGAAGACGAAGAAGAAGAAGAGAAAAAAAGGAACAAGAAGAAGTAGAAAAAGAAGATTGTGGAGGAGGAGGAGAAGAAAAATAAGAAGAAGCAGAAGAGAAAGGAGAGCCGTGAAACAAAGCGCAAGGAACAAAGATGAGGATCATGAGGAGGTGGTGGTGGAGGAGGATTAGGTGGATAAAAAGGAGAATAAGAAGAAGAACAAGTAGTAGAGTAAGAAGAAGAAGAACAATAATGAGGAAAAAGAGTGGGGGGAGATGATGATGAAGAGGGAGAAAAGTAGAGTAAGAGGAAGATGAAGAAGAAGAGGTTGTATGAGTAGAAGATTAAAAAAGGAGGAAAAGTGAGAGGAGAAGAAGGTGAAGATGAAGAATAATAAGAAGAAGGAGAAGAAAAAGAAAAAGAAAGAGAACAGAAGGGAATAACGAGGAAGAAGAACAGGAGGATGAGGTGGAAGAGAATGGAAAAGCGGAAGGAGAAGAAGAAGAAGAAGAAGAAGAAGAAGAAGAGGAAGTAGGAGAAGAGCCGTGAAACAAAGAGCCGCTTCCAACTTTGAAGCGAAGCATCAGAAAGTTGTGCTTACATACCGATAACAGAACTTGCTTTATATACTGGTACTGTACCACCTTCCAAAGCCGGGGCCCAGGGCTCAGCCATACTCAGGTAGAGTGTTGCATACTTGCTAGCAGTGGATGAATAATCCTATTCCACTAACGCCATATTGCCCTACTACTTCTGTACTTGGATTTGTCTCTGGATTATAATTGTTATTAGTGGTTAGGACTACTCCAAACTTGTTTACTCTGACAGCTTCTCGTTAGAGAATGAGAGAGGAAGAATTGTTGGAGAGTGAGAGAGAGTGAATGGTTAGATAATGAGAGAGAATGGTTAGAGAATAAGAGGAAGGATGGTTAGAAAATCATAGAACAAGAATGGAATGAGAACATTGATTGTTAGCGAATGAGAGAGCAAGTATAGTTAGATAATGAGAGAGAGCAAGAATGGTTAGAGATTGAGAGAGCAAGAATGGTTAGAGATTGAGAGAGCAAGAATAGTTAAAGAATGAGAGAGAGCAAGAATGGTTAGAGATTGAGAGAGCAAGAATAGTTAAAGAATGAGAGAGAGCAAGAATGGTTAGAGATTGAGAGAGCAAGTATAGTTAGATAATGAGAGAGAGCAAGAATGGTTAGAGATTGAGGGAGCAAGAATAGTTAGAGAATGAGGGAGAGCAAGAATGGTCAGAGATTGAGAGAGCAAGAAGAGTTAAAGAATGAGAGAGAGAGCAAGAATGGTTAGAGATTGAGAGAGCAAGAATAGTTGAGGAATGAGAGAGAGCAAGAATGGTTAGAGATTGAGAGAGCAAGAATAGTTGAAGAATGAGAGAGAGCAAGAATGGTTAGAGATTGAGAGAGCAAGTATAGTTGAAGAATGAGAGAGAGCAAGAATGGTTAGAGATTGAAAGAGCAAGAATAGTTGAAGAATGAGAGAGAGCAAGAATGGTTAGAGATTGAGAGAGCAAGAATGGAATGATAGAAACAATGGTTAGAGTATGAAAGAATAAGTATAAGAGCAGGAATGGTTAGAGAATCGGAGAGAAAGAATGATAGCAAGAATGGTTAGAGATTGAGAGAGCAAGAATAGTTGAAGAATGAGAGAGAGCAAGAATGGTTAGAGATTGAGAGAGCAAGTATAGTTGAAGAATGAGAGAGAGCAAGAATGGTTAGAGATTGAAAGAGCAAGAATAGTTGAAGAATGAGAGAGAGCAAGAATGGTTAGAGATTGAGAGAGCAAGAATGGAATGATAGAAACAATGGTTAGAGTATGAAAGAATAAGTATAAGAGCAGGAATGGTTAGAGAATCGGAGAGAAAGAATGATAGCAAGAATGGTAAGAAAATGAGAAAGCAAGAGAGAGAAAAAGAATGGTTAGAGAATGAGAAAGTAAGATTGATTAAAGAGTGAGAGAGCATAAATGAGAGATCAAGAAAGGAATAAAAGGTTCAGTAGAGCAATAATAGAGAATGAGTTTTAGGATAGGAGGAATAAGAGATGAAGTGTGAGAGAATATGGGATAAATATAAAACAAGGAATAAGAAGTGAATGTAAGGGGATGGTGGTATGTAAGAAAGAAGATAATATAGAAGGATGATAGAGAATATGGAAGAAGGAGGAATATGAGAAAATTTGGAATATGAGAGGAGGAATATGAAAGAATATGGGAAAAGGAGGAATATGAGGAATATAGGAGAAGGAGGAATATGAAAGAATATGGGAGAAAGAGGAATATGAGAAAATATGGAATATAGGAGAAGGAGAATATGAAAGAATATGAGAGAAGCGAGGAATAATAAGTGAGTATAAGAATAAGGTAGGGTAAGGGAGAAGATAACATGAAAGTATGATAGAGGATATGAGAATGATAAAACGAAGAATAAGAAGTGAATGTTAGAGAAAGATGATGTAAGGGAGAAGATAATATGAAAGAATGAAAGTGTGAGGGAGAAGAAAATATGAGAGAAAGGTTGTGTGAGACAGAAATGAAGAGACTACGAGAGGAAGATAGTAATTCAATAAACGGTGAGTCACTTCCTAAGCACCTGATGGAGATCTCATCAATTTGGAGCATAGTTTGAGGATAATTTATTCAGTCCCCCATGACTAGGTTACTCGATTTGATCTAATAATGAGAGTTTCTGAATACAAACATTGTGAAAATGTACAATAATAAATTACTACAACTTAGAATCTGGTGTGGCGCACTCACACAACTTTCCTTGCCGTTATGAAAATTGATCACCTGACGCTAGTGTTCCCGCGCATCTCAAGTCTACTATTCAAAGATTTGAGCCAGCTGGTGACAGGGCAATAACGCTGAAGACACACGAGGTCTGCTTTCTCTTCATAGTGAATCATTTAATAGAATGAACAGTAGCCAACAGTTTGCAATTATTGGATAATCACATCTTCTCGAATTTCGAGCTTATTTTTAATTTCAGGTGGAAATGTTACTGAACATTAATTGTAGAGATTCTCATGCTCAATCTTTTCCACTCGAAATTTTTCGTTTAAATTGTATCTGAAGCCTGATAATTGAGAATCTAAAATCAAACTTTGCATAGATGGGGCGGATCTCTTGAAATTTTTACAGATATAGGACTTGTGGCAGTTGATAGAGCTTATCAATGTCTATTTTAGGTATGAATTTAATCAAAACTGTTGGAGCCGTTTTCGTGGAAATCGCGAAAACCCCTGTTTTTGACAACATTTTCGCCGTTTTGGCCGCCATCTTGAATCGCATTTGATCGAAATTGTTCGTGTCGGATCCTTATATTGAAAGGAGCTTACGTTCCAAATTTCAAGTCATTCCGTTAATTGGGAGATGAGATATCATGTACACAGACGCACATACACTCATACACACACAACACACACACACACACCACACACACACCACACACACACACACACACACACACACACACACACACACAACACACACACACACACACACACACACACACACACACACACACACACACACACACACAAATACATACAGACCAATACCAAAAAAAATACTTTTTCGGACTCAGGGGACCTTGAAACGTATAGAAATTTAGTAATTGGGGTACCTTAATTTTTTTCGGAAAGCAATACTTTCCTTACCTATGGTAATAGGTCAAGGAAAGTAAAAATAGATAAACAATTTAAAATTATTGTGATGGTAGAGTCCTTAAAGCTTAAACAAAATATCAACACACATCAATTAAACGGTTTACGCAAATTCCTTTCAAGCTGTTGAGGCAAAACTGATGGTATGGAATGATTTTACAAAAATCGACAAAGCTGTAGTGTTGCTTCAATTACAAACTGTCAGCACCCTTTGTGTATATTATCAATGCTTCCCATTGAATCAATGCTGACAGACTGTGCATTATATCGTGCGATACACTCCTGGGATATACCCCCGACACTGTTTTGCAGCCTCTTGGAAGCATAAAGCTACTGAGAGAGAAAGAGAATTGGAAGCATAAAGCTACTGAGAGAGAAAGAGAATTGGAAGCATAAATCCACTGAGAGAGATAACATTGGTAACATAAAGCCACTAAGAGAGAGAAGAGAGAGAGATGAGAGAGAGAGAGAGAGTGAGAGAGAGAGAGAGAGAGAGAGAGAGAGAGAGAGATTAGATTAGAGTTCTTAATCTATGTATGTTAAAATATGATAAGCTTATACACTGTAATAATTTACATTAAATGACTGTATTGCTTATTATTATTCAACCAATTTTACAATGTATGAAAAACTAATTAATGAGAATAAAGATTGATTGCAATTTGAATAACAATAATATAATATTGTGATGTGGAACTCCATGAATCGACGGTGTTTCAACAAATAATTATTGTCGATTCTTTAAAGGCCGTTTGCACAGTATAGATTGCTAATCTGAAAGTTTAAACTTGAATTGGTTTTCTCAGTGCATTTACTAATCCAGTTTAAGTTAAACTAGTTTAGCGTTAAGTTGGTAATAGAATGTCATTGTTTATCAAGGAGTTTATATTATTGGGAATGCTGATTTTTACAGGAAATTTGTTATTTGTTTACAAAGCATCAGTAAATTGAGGTATGTAGCTACTATTTTAGTATTTTCTTGGTCTTGTTCAAAATCCACAGAGCTAAAGCTGTACGGTTATAAAAGTGAAAAGCTATCAAGATATTCTTTAAAAACTTATGTTTAGTTGGCACCAGAAAATATATTTTAGAATGTAGGATAAAAAAGATATTTTGTTACGCTTGAATCTACTACGATCTTCCTCGTTTATTAGAAATCTCTCGTGAGCAATATATCTCAGTTATGTGTTATTGAAAACATGTTTTCTAATCGAAGACCACTGTTAAAAATTGTCTTGATTTCTATCAAGTGGTTTATTCAATCGAAATACTAAATTGGCAGTTGCTGTACTCAAGCAAAACCGTTAAAAAATTCTCTATCCCAGAAATTTAAATTATTTGTTTTTTGCCCAATTTTTCTCAGTTTCAAAATTTCTTTGCAGTCATCTTTATCAATCGCATTAAAAACTTCTATCAATTCCTGTATTATAATTATTTTTACATTCAAATAATGATTCACTATAACCTAAATAATTAATAATAATTATTATCGTCTACAGAAGCATTACAACCGTCGAAAAATAATTTACTATCAGCTGTTTCCCCATCAAATCTTTACAGATGTCAAGTTAATCCAAATTATTTGGTTTAAACCTCCTGCTTTGGAGGTTTAAACTTTCCCAGAGTTTAAACTCAATACAGAGTTTAAACTGATACTGTGCAAACGGAATTTTGGTTTAAACAAAAAAAAAATCCAGATTCGGTTTAAGCTTTAGCTTAAACTTACACTGTGCAAACGGCCCTAAGAAGGATATAAAAGAACATCCTTCCCATCAACACACTACACGGGGACCGAGGGAGAGGAAGTGAGAGAGAGAAAACATTGGAAGCATAAAGCCACTGAGAGAAAGAAAGCATGGAGCAAAGTGCTTTGCCACAATAAAATGTTCAGGCGGAGTTCTCTCACCTCTCTCATGATTGTAATTTTATCGGCAGTCCCAGCAGTTGCTTCTTTTTTCATCCAAACAATCATTTGTAGAAGTCAAGTTTGATATCATCACAACGTTTCAGTGCTTTCAACACACCAATTTCGAGATCATCCACAACTGTAGGCCTAATTCTTCATAGTCGGGTTGAATGTTTGATGGTTTCATCGAACCAATTTCAAAATCATTTACTGCAGACGGGTTTGATAACAGAGGGTTTTATCATAGAGAAGATATAGCATAAGTAGATATCCCAAGGTATAGGGTCTCTATGTTGCAAATTTTAGTGTTAACTGAAGCCGATAGTCCTAGTAGTTGTTTTTGGTGAAGCTATGTGACGCTGGTCTATATACTGTGCACTAATAATAAACAGAAGTCGGCAGTAATCGGCTTGAGTTAACAAAAATCGGCTTGAAATTTGTACCATAAACTAACCATACGTATGGTTTTATAGAACCAATTTGGAAATCATTTACAGCAGTCTGGTTTTATATTATTAATACAACGCTAGCAAATAAATAAATTTAAAATTTTACCGTCGTAAATCAAATACAGGCGATTGACAACGTCGAAAATTTTAATAGCCATACATACTCTTAGACTTGGTCTAAATACAAAATAATGATAAATTATAATGATTATAGAACATTACTCGTACCCTATTGTTTCTACCTATTTTCCTATATTTCCTATTCTAGTACCCTATTTTCCTATACGTGAGACTAGTTTCAAGCACTTATGCCATAAGTGTTTTGATTTTATCTATGAAACAAAGTGAAAAAATTTAACTTGAATTTCCTGTCTGAGAGAGGTATACGATACCACTTAGGCGTACTCCAATTTCTACCTGACATGTTCGTTTGTTCGTTATGGAAGAAATTGGAATACAATCGTGGCGAAATTTGAATTTGATTTTGTGGAGGTGCCGACAAATTCTGTCACCAATTACTCGTTACCTTACTTGCTAGTCACCAACCGATTGTAACGATATATATGGAGATTCGTTGGAGGGATGAAGGGTTGCAGAGCGTTTCTACTTACTACAGTGGAGCTCGATCATGTACATGTGAAGCAATCCCTTGGGTAATGTACTATTTATTTATTTACTTACTAGTAGGTAACCCGTGCTTCGCAAGGGTCTATTTTAAAACTTTGCAAAATGAAAACTTGAAGTAATAAAAAATTCGAAATTTGAAAATAGGCCTATAACCATCCTCGGTTAATGAAAAGTCTTTATTCCAAATTTCAAATCAATCAGTCCAGTAGTTCAGAGGTGATGATGTGTCAAACATAATTTTCCTACATCACGTACGTGTATGAGCCAGCTCTTTCCATTATTATAGTAAAGATGATGGATAGATGGATGATTTATCAGTATCTTTGAATGAGAATAACTTTTGAACGGTTTGAGAAATCGGTGCGATTTTGATGCGACAGAAAATCATTTATTTCGAATAGGATCCCCAATCATACCTATCATCTAATGTCCCTTTTAAAAGAAATGTTCAGCTGCTTCTATACAACAACTGGAAGCATGACAAATTGAAAACTTGTCGTAATGATATCTTGAAGAACTGAAAATAGGCATCAATAACCATCCTCGGTTAGTTAAGAATCGATATGCAAAATTTCAAATTAATCAGATGAGTATATTTCAGATGTGATGATGCGTCAAACATAATTCCCTATTCCTTACGTGTATAAGCCAGTTCTTTCCTTTATTATAGTATAGAAAACTGAAGAAGACATAATACTTGAAAACCTCACAGAATCATATCGATTTTTCCAATACATCAATGAATTTTAGCATCGATTAGATCCTCCTCAATTTGAATCAGGCAGTCTTTTGTTTTCCCAATTCCAAACAAAATACCTAAAATACTCGTTTCACTGCGAAATCGTGTCTAATAGTACATTATAACTGAAGAATATAAATTATTACTTATTTTATTGTGATCTATTTATGTTTTTCTTATGAAATTCAATGATAGGCCTACAGCATGAAGACTATGTCCATTTCATTTGTACTGGTGGCAAAATTTTACATTAAAAATAATTATTTGATAAAATCCAAGTTCAATTGTAATGAAAACAAATTCCTTCAAAAATAATTGCTAATAATACGTTTCGAGGGAAAATATTAAGAACAAAAAAATTGGGAAGAATCGGGATTCGAACCGAGGAACCATCGCTTCGTAAGCTAGCGTTTTACCGTTACGCTAGACGGCCCATTCGAAAATATTAGTCTTGTAACAGCATTATAACCTCCTCGTAGAAAAACACACACTTCTAAGCTGCAACAATGTAGCCTATGGAACTTCATGTACGGTAGCATAGATTTGAACATTAATTCTGAAAAATCTAGAAGGAAAATTGAAATTTGGGCTTCCAGGTGCAAGAGATTGATATTTTCAGAATCTATATGCAAAATTTGGAGATCTAAATCATTCCCGTTTTTCCGGTATGCAATCCACAAGTTGACATGTTTTGATGCGAACACACGAGCAAACACAACCCTACTCTCTCTTATTATATAGATTAGCACAACATTACTCATCATTGTTTGAAGTGAATTTAAGATTCGATTCTTTCACCTATTAATCCTTACTACAATTTTATATTAGCAGCGCTGCACTAAATCGATTAGATTATACATTTTCATGATTCAGATAAAATATTTTGTTAATTAACTATAGTTCTAAACTGTTTAAACACGATCTAGCAAAGTTACAGAGCTAGAAAAGGATAGCGCTTTGTCGGATGATAGACAAGGATAGCAACACCAATGTTAATCATATACTTCCATTATAACGTGGACCTCAATATAGGAGGATGATAGACAAGGATAGCAACACCAATGTTAATCAAATACTGCCATTATAACGTGGACCTCACTATAGGAAGATGATACAAGGGTGATAGACAAGGATAGCAAACCAATGTTAATCAAATACTGCCATTAAACGTGCACCACACTATAGGTAGATGATACAAGGGTGATAGACAAGGATAGCATCACCAATGTTAATCAAATACTGCCATTATAACGCGGACCACACTTTAGGTAGATGATACAAGGGTGATAGACAAGGATAGCAACACCAATGTTAATCAAATACTGCCATTATAACGTGGACCCCACTATATGAAGATGATACAAGGATAACAGAGGATAGCAACACCAATGTTGATCAAATACATTCACATTTACATTTATTTACATTTATTACATTCCTTAATCACAACATCAAATTAATGATTGGGAGAGAATCAACAGGATAAACCCAAAACTGTTCCTCTCCCTAATTTTGCTAAAAATAGTCCAAATGAGGTTATGAAAACACTTTTATAAAGATCACAAAAATTTACAGTCCAAATAAACATTATACTAAAAATTTTGTATATCGGTTGATCAGAAAGATGAAACAAATTATTATTACACTTGAAAATGCATTAATAAATTGAAAAATATTTAAAAACTTGATATATTTGAAGCCAGAAAAATCACAAAAACATTCACTATCAAATACTGCCAAATAACGTGGATCTCACATCTCACTATAGCTATTAATTAATACAACATAATTACTTTACTCTTCATCTTGGCGCGAAATGTTCAATTTCCATACTTTCCAACTGTAATTAGAGCACCCCATCAGTTTTTCTGTGATGAAAAGGCTACATCATTTCAATAATTCCCTCCAAAAAGAAAAACAGAATTCATGCTATAGCCGTCCGTCCAAATTGAAAAGCTCTCAACATAATCTAGTTTGCTTTGCTGTTAGGACGGCAGAAACAAAGTAACATTATCCGTTGCGCTTTCAGCGGCTGCTTCCCAACTAGAAAGATAATTAAGCAGTCCAGTCCATGCTGTTATCATATCTATATCTATATGCTTTCATATAAATAGATATAGAGCACGGCGCGTTTGAAGCCCCGAGATAGAGGCTCCACTTTCATTACGAATTTTCGCATTTTCACAGTACATGGCGCGTCAAATTGTTATGCTTTCCGAAACGGGAAAACCCTTTGTAGCATTAATTATTGATCATAGCCCGGCTGAAATTGAAAGGGCGCACAAAGAGTTAGCATTTCAAAGTTGGATGTGAATATTTTTGCATTTGCCAATTTGTTCCGTTGATATATTTTCCAGTAAAAATGGTTTGTGATCATGACGGAAATTTGTGATTTTCAAATTGTTGAAATGCTATTTTCTCTGTAAATGAAGTAGGTACAACAAGATTCAAAGTTTTTCGGACTATGTGTAACATTATCTAAATTTGGGAGAGGAATAGCACAAGGTTTCCTCTACCTACCTATTTTTCCTCTCCCTATCATTTCGATGATTTACTTATTCATTCATTCATTTATTCGTGGACAGAATCACAAATCTTATAAATATGATTAGGAATGAACAACAGGCTTGGCCCAAATCTATTCCATTCCCAAATTTTGATAGATTAATAAGATGTCCAAAAAATAGGTTATCTTTCTATCTACTGTAAAACGTTCAAGTTCAATTTTTGTTCAAAAAAAATATATAAGCTAAACATTTTGAATCTAGAGAAATTGAAACACCAAACTATATTTAAATATAACACTTAATTATCACTTCATATTGAATTAATCAAGTTATTTTATTAACCGAGCGAAGTGAGGTCTAAGATTCAAGTCGACGGTTTGGCATTTCTCTTAATGTTTAAATGTTTTTATGTTGCGCATTTACGGCGAAACGCGGTAATAGATTTTCATGAAATTTGACAGGTATGTTCCTTTTCAAATTGCGCGTCGACGTATATACAAGGTTTTTGGAAATTTTCATTTCAAGGATAATATAAAAGGAAAAAGGAGCCTCCTTCATACGCCAATATTGGAGTAAAATTCAGACTATAGAATTATTCATCATAAATCAGCTGTCTAGTGGACTATAATACTACCCATTCAAAAACATCGAACATCATTCTTGAAAATGTATCTTTCCATCAACGTTAGTAGACAGTTGACTATAATACTATCCGTTCAAAACATCGAACATCTTGAAAATTGTATCTTTCCATCAACGTTGTAGACTGTTACAGCAAGACCTGATAACAGCGCTCACACTCACATTCCGGGACGACACGTCACGGTACGATATAGGACAGAAAGCTCTATGTTTATTTAGGATTTTTTCTAGACATTTTTAATTGATAAATTATTTATTAATTTTTGAGAAAACATAACAACAGGTCAATGTAACTCACTGAGCGCGAGGTCTACTGTTCACAGAGCTAATAGTAAAATTTTGAACAAAAAAATTCACACAACTTCTCTCACTAAGCACAGCTGTTGAAAAACGACAGCTGTTGTTGTTTATTGTTTAATTAAATAGTATAAATTGGAGAGTTTGATTCTCCAATCTGATGATGATGATGATGATGATACACCAGGTCAAAACTAACGTCAATGCTAATAGTATGTGCATTACTTCAAAAGTGTTTCAAAATTTAAGGATAAAACAAAATTCACCAATTATCAACCTGAAAAATAAAATTTCGGAAATTCCACACCAAACTTCAAATTTCCAGCTAGCTTTTTTCCAGAGTTCGCAAACGGAAGGAAAAAACCACCCGACCAACGTTTAAGCTGAAGGAATGCGAGAAAATATTTTCGAGCCCTGTCCAAAACGGCCACCTGAATTTATTAAACGCAATAAAATACCAAACCACCAAGCTCTTTTCGGCGCTGAACCCCCCCCCCCCACCATGAAGCACCCCCTGGATTTATCGCCTGATTTATGACGCCACACACAACTACAAACACACACAATTCTGTATATGAAGCTACACACTTATACGCACGAAAACGCACAAATACGCATAAAACGGTACCAGCATGCAAGCACACACACACACACACACATACACAATATCTATCTACAAAGCCTATTGATTTGCCTATCCCTGTGTGCATAACTATGTTTATTAGATCTTAGCTGGAGAAGTGAGAGTTGTATTTTTTTACTTTAAATACTTAATCAGATTACGCTGTGATCTGTCTGATGTACTGAATAAAAATATCTAATTTATTAGATGCAATATTAAAAAAAAAGAAAAACATCAAAATTTCTTGATTAACCTGTCTCTCTCTTAGTATTTTTCTTCTTTTCCTCTCAATTAATATTTTTAACCGCTAATTCTGAGTTGTTGGTTTTTCCCAATTTCAATTTTAACTACTACCGTATTGAATTCTATATTTAGGACTCATATCTGCGCACAGGTTCAACGCCTATGCAGGTATTAATATTTCCTTTTGAGTGTTCTGTACTTTTGCATAGATTAACATTTATTATTATGTATTTTTTTTTTATATATACACTGTTTATAAATCTCTTTAGTGTTCTCTATGCTGTAAAGTGTTGTATTATTATGTTTTGTTTTTGTTTATTTTTGGGAATTAAATTTCATTTCATTTCATTTCACTTTGTTTTGTTATTTAGAAGGATTAGGTTTATATTAGGATTGTGGGGAAATTTTAGAGCTGTGCGAAGGAATTTGGAAATTTATTAGGAAAAGTGGAGCTAATATAATATATCAATATGAATTGCTCTCAAATATATAGATAGATACCTATAGGATCGCAGATCTCTGTGGGCACAAAGTTTTCAAATGCATTAAAAAATAAATGTTCTCTACAAGGAAGACTTTCAAAGATTGAAGGGAGAAAATAGAGCAATGCATAAATAATAATGAAGGAAATTGAGATATACTTGTAAAATTGATAAAAATTAGAATATTATTGAACTAATAATAATAATAATATCGTGTGACCTGGCTGGCTCAGGTCTGGTGTCAGAGTTTTCAGGTCGCAACTGATCAATTTCAAGGTCTCAGACATGACCTAACGACTGCTTTTTACGTGGCCGGAACCGACGGCTTAACGTGTCCATCCGAAACACGGGAGTGGCCCGAGATAAATATCTTGCCCGGGCCGGGATTTGAACCCGGGCCTCTGAATCATAAAGCCAGCATCTGATCCACTCGACTACGGCCACTCCTATTATTGAACTGTACATTGGAGGGAGATTTATTGATTGCATAAATTTGGAAAATATTAGGGCGTAAGCACAGAATGGAGAATTTTAGGATTTTCTCATAGAAATGGGGATGTGCAGGAAGGATTCACCATAGTCTATACTCTAATTCTTATAACATCGGAATTGGAATACACTGTATTCACCATCTTGAACTAATTCAAAAATTATATAAAAACTAGAGTATATTAAATTACCACCATCTTAAACAAGTTAAACTAATTCAAAAGTTATAAAAACTAGAAAAACTAGTTATTACAACAGAAAAGCAAGATAGATTAAACATTTAAAAAGCTTTACTATGGAGACTGGACTTACTAGTATAAAATCTATACAAAGATTGGAAATAAGAGTACTGTAATCAAAAATCTGGTGTGGCGCACTCACACAACTTTCCTTGCCGTTATGAAATTTGATCACCTGACGCTATTGTTCACGCGCATCTCAAGTCTACTTATAAACAAAGATCTGAGCCAGCTGGTGACAGGACAATAACGCTGGAGACATACGAGGTCTGCTATCTCTTCATAGTGAATCATTTAATAGAATCAACAGTTGCCAACAGTTTGCAATTGGATAATCACATTTTCTCGAATTTCGAGCTTATTTTCAATTTTAGGTGAGAATGTTACTGAACATTAATTGTAGAGATTTTCATGCTTAATCTTTTCCACTCGAAAATGTTTTGTTCAAATCGTATCTGAAGCCTGATAATTGGGAATCTAAAATCAAACTTTGCATAGATGGGGCGGAGCTCCTGAAATTTTTACAGATATGGGACTTGTGGCAGTTGATAGAGCTTATTAATGACATTCTAGGTATAAATTTAATCAAAATCGTTGGAGCCGTTTTCGAGAAAATCGCGAAAAACCCTGTTTTTGACAGCATTTTCTCCACTTTAGCCGCCATCTTGAATTGCATTTGATCGAAATTATTCGTGTCGGATCCTTATATTGTAAGGACCTTAAGTTCCAAATTTCAAGTCATTCCGTTAATTGGGAGATGAGATATCGTGTACACAGACGCACATACACTCATACACACACAGACACACACAGACCACACACACACACACACACACACACACACACACACACCACACACACACACACACACACCACACACACACACACACACACACACACACACACACCACACACACACACACACATATATATATATATATTATATATATATATATATATATTATATATATATATATTATATATATATATATATATATATATATATAGACCAATACCCAAAAACCACTTTTTTGGACTCAGGGGACCTTAAAACGTATAGAGTTTCAGAAATTGGGGTACCTTATTTTCTTTCGGAAAGCAATACTTTCCTTACCTATGGTAATAGGGCAAGGAAAGTAAAATTATATAAAAACTAGAGTATATTAAATAACCACCATCTAACAAGTTAAACTAATTGAGAAGTTATAAAAGCTGAAGTAGAGTGTATTACAACAGAACAGCAAGTTAGATTAAACATTTAAAAAGCATTTTAAAAGTCCAGAAGACTGGACTTACTAGTTTAATCAGTATTAAATCTATACAAAGATTGGAAATAAGAGTACAGTAATAAAAAAATCGAAATGATCTTGCTGAACTGGCTATGTAGACCCTACAGTAAAATTATGCACATTTTCTCTGAAAATCTCAGGAAACAGGATTAGGCTACTTGAAAGAAATCAAGACATGAACTGAATTCGAAGAAGAATTTCAGCTAAATTCTTTCAAATGGCGCGCAAACAATGTTTCGCCCAGTTATTTCTAATTTCCAACAACAGAATTGGAGTTATTTAGTAGCCTATTAATGGGAAGCTCTCTGAATCCATTTACTAAATCTTTGTTTACTTTTGATCTCAGTCGACTGCCGACTACACTCAAGCTGACATTCCATTATAATGGCTACTAATAGCAAATATAATTACAAGATAAAAGCTTGAGGACATTTTAATGGCAGACATTTACATTTCTATACTTACATTCTATTGGTCTCTTCAATATCTTTCAACAGATTAGAGGAGTCTTTTAAACCAATGGCAGGAATAGTTCTCTATACTATCTATAATTATCAAAGGATGAAATATCAAATGATGTATAGTTCTAAATATAATGATGTAATAGTTCTTTATACTTTCTATAATTATCAAAGGATGAAATATCAAATTATCAAATGATGTCAAAGATTTCAATTTTAATAATTTGATTGTATGGGAAGATATTTTGTAGTATTTCTCTACATAATGAAAAAGAGACTATTATTGTCAATACCACTATAGTTAATGGTAGCCTAAACAAGTGGTAGCTAGTTCGATACCACAATGAAGTCTGGTTTTCACTAGTAGAGTTAGTGGTCGAGTTACTGGCATACTAAATCTACTCTACTTACTTGGTCGAGTAACTGTTGAACTTGAATTTCATCAGATAATTATTTAATGTAAAATTTTGCCACCAGTGAAAATTAACATAGATTTCATGTTGTATCATTGAAGTTCATAGGAAAAACATGAATAGATCACAATAAAATTAGTAATAATTTATTTTCACTACAATTGAGAATAGTAAATAAATTGTGTTGTCTAGTGAACAGAACTAACCTTAAAATGTCATGTACTCCACTCTACTCTACTAGCTCGAGATGTTTTCATTAGCATAGTAGTGGTAGAGTAGAGTGAGAAGTGGTGGTTGAGGAAGGCAAGTGGTAGAGTACTATCCCACTCTACTCTACTAAAAACTAGTACTCTACCATGAACGTTTTAATTGGGAGAGTTCACAAGATAGTTAGTACTTGCCCAGGGTACTCTACCACTAACTGTACTAATGAAAACCAGGCTTCATTAAAATAGTGGTATTGACAACATCAGTCTCCTCTTCTTTTCATAGTGATTTCAATTTTTTCAACAAGAACAGTTTATTGAAGTTTTGAATAAATTGGTAGTTCATATTTCAAGGATAAAATTGATCCCACAGTTTCAATTAAATCAATGATAGTAAGGCTGAAGGGCAGTTCATTAATGAATTAAGGGCAGTTAATATTGATTAAATAAGAACATTAATTTGAAAAGGATTTCAACTACTTAGTACTAATAATGTTATTAGTTCCATAGATTGATTACATTAGTTGATGACATAAAAAGATGGCCAAAATATACAACCACCTAGCACCAAAACTCCACAATTTACTTCCTGTACACATCAAGATAATAGAAAACTCAAGAAAATTTAAAGGCGCCGTTAAAAACTGGATCAACGACTGGAAGACATAATATAGAAAACATAATTTAGAACTATTGAATGAAAAAAGACTAAGAAATTGTCAAAAAACCACTGATTTATTGATAATTAGAAAGACTGTTTATCAGAGATTGACAATGGTGTAATAACCGAAACCGGTCTTTCTAATTATCAATAAATCAGTGGTTTTTTGACAATTTCTTACTCTTTTTTCATTCAATATGAATAATTACCACAATATCAACTTCTCAACTACACAAAAAGTGAAAATAATTTAGAACAATATGTGAGCTCACTTACCCAATGTATTTGCACCCCCACTCTAAATTTATTTGTATTACTACTACACCTGCTCTAGAACATGGGTTTCCCATAGTTGAATAGGATAATTTCCGAAAAAATGAAATTTATTTATATTTGTAGTAAATTTCATATATTGTATTTTTGAATATTATGTAGGTCTACATTTATATTGATTGTTTATTTGTATATTAATGAAATTTAATTTCATTTTAAAAAATGCAATTTATTTATATTTGTAGTAAATTTCAAATATTGTATTTTTGAATATTATGTACATTTATATTGATTGTTTATTTGTATATTAATGAAAATAAAATGTATTTGTATTTGTATTTTGTATACATGCATTTGTATGAATAGCACTACCAGTAATTATTGAATAAATAAAAAGAGAATGAGCCAACAAACAAAATTTAATTTGAGGCTGAAAGACTTGATGAATGGAAACATGAGTAAAGAAATAGGTAAGTGAGAAGAAATAAGAAAAAAAAATTTAAATTTATATTTCTTTACATAAGTAAAGAAATAGGTAAGTGAATAGATGAATACAGAATATTGATTGTGGTAAACAAATCAATAGATATCGTGATAATTTGTGAGAACAAACTAAAACTGCTGAAGCATTTGACATAATAGACAGAAGGCTAAAAAAATTGAATAAATAATTCAAAAACATATAAATAAAATAATAAATATCACGATAATTTGTGAGAACAAACTAAATCTGCAAAAAACCAATTGACATGATGAACAGAAGGCTATCAGAATCTTGAGAATTAATAATCGAGATGAACTGAAATATTTATATAATGAAAACACTGAGATGTTGTCAAAAAATATCACTAATTAATTGTAAAATTAAAAACATGTATCAACACCAATGGTGTCATCTCCAGTGGGAAACATGTTTGTTTTTAGAATTAAGTTTGTTTTTTCGGTCCTTTTTCAAAATTATTTCTTTAATATATGAATCTTCTCTATTCAAGTGATAATAATGTAAAATAGCTATTCTATTTCTGGTTTTGAAACATCTATATTTGAAAATCTACTTTGTGAACTGAAAATTTTGTGCAGTGAAGAACTTCAAGACCTAACCTATTTCGGACTATGTGTAACCTTATCTAAATTTGGGAGAGGGATAGCGCAAGGTTATCTCATTTTTTCTCGCCCTATCATTTTGATGATGTACTTATTGTATGAATAAATAAAGAATGAATGTTTTTAATTTTACAATAAGTTAGTGATATTTTTTGACAACTTCCCAATGTTTTCATTATGGATAGATATCACAACATGTCACCAACAACAGTATCTGAAATATTTAGAACCTAGCGCACACACTACTGCATTGAAACGTAAAAAAAAACATTGTTAGAGCCTCAAACTAATGTGATGAGGTATTTGTCCCAGTTTCTGAGTGCAAGTGATTGTCAGATGGTACCATGTTTTTCTCTCTTCACGTGTTGAAAACAATCTGTAATTATTCGTTGTTGCAGTGGACTATTCCAGTTGACTATAAAAGCCGAGACTGGTGACCGCCTGACCATAAATAGGATTTAGAGCGACCACACAGTCTTAGTTTTTCACATTGGATTACTTCATGGAACGACAATAGGCTTAGAGGTTTCATTGGCACACATAAGGAAACCTGTGCAAAAAAGATATGCCACAAAGCAAACTCAGACGAAACCTATAGACATCCTTCCTATTCAAAAAAAAAGATAATTTATACAAAAATATGTATGTAATTTGAAGTTGAAAGTTTGAGAAAAAGTCTTGCACAATATTCATTGTATTTGAGTTCGAAAATGTTGAAATATAGTTGTAAGTGTATTATCACACCTACAGTACATGCAATGTTTTTGAATTGTAAATTGAGTGTGTAATAGGAGAATGAGTGACACATAACCTAGCTACATTTGGACTGTCGTATAAATCAGAATTGGAACCGTTTTGGGCTTATGAGCCTGTCGTACTCTTCTGAAAGTTGTGTAATTCTGAATGATTGAATAAATAAATAAATAAATAAATGCTTGAATACTACCATAGAGAAACAATAGCGTAAGTAGATATCCCATGGTATAGGGCGTTTATGTCGCAACTTTTACTGTAATCCCAAGCCGATTACTGTCGATTATTGTGGATTTTTACTGTTTTGATCGGGAAAGAGTGTATGAACGGCACAATATGAGAGACTACCTACGTCATAAAGCTCCACGGGAAAGAACTACGTGGACTATCGGCTTGAGATAACAGTAAAAGTTGCGACATAAACGCCCCATACCATGGGATATCTACTTATGCCATTTTTTATCTATGATACTACCTACTTTGTAGTGTAGAATGTACTAGCAGAGACTGAATATGTAATGCTATGTAAACTTATTATAGTGCTAACAAAATATGTTAGCTTCACATCACATGACGTTTGTTTATAACATTTGTAATGTTCGATAACAACAATTAAGATTGATTTAATGATTGAACAACTTTGAATCTGTAGTAGTAGGCTGACGAGATGGTTATTATTATTACGGTATTTATTAACAAATATTCTAAATTATTAGAAATACATCTTCAAATTGCATCTGAAGTGTTACTATATGCAGATGATTTAAAGATTTTCAAGGAAATTAAATCTTATGAAGATGATTTACTTTTACAAACTGATTTAGACTTTCTAGATAATTGGTATATTGAAAATGAATTATTGTTAAATATTAAAAAATGTGAGTTTATGTCAATTTCAAGAAGTAAAAACAAAAATTATTTTCCATATATATTGGGTCAGCAAACATTAGAATATGTTAACATCAAAAAGGATTTAGGAGTCATTTGTAACTGTGAATGGAGCTTTCGTAATCATATTGAAAAAATTTTCAACAGTAGTTTTAAGATTATTGGTTTTTTGAAAAGGTCCTCCAAGACATTTGAAAGTATTGAAGCAACTGTATTGTATAACAGTTTAATTGGGAGTAACTTGAATATTGTAGTACTATTTGGTTTCCTACAACTAAAAAATATGTATCCAAGATTGAAAAAGTTCAAAAATATTTTTTAAGATATGCTTATTATAAAGTTAATGCTGGTGTGAGTTGTGCTAGAGATTTCCAATAATGTTATTGAGAGAAATTTGTAAATTTGATAGTTTAGAGCTAAGAAGAAAGGTTGCTTTGCTATGTATACTACATAAGTTGTGTAATAATAAATTAGATTGTCCAGATTTGCTTGAAAAGTTATATTTTGTTGTACCAAGGTCTACAGCATTCAGAGTTAATAGAACATTTCGTATTATAAAACCAAATACCACTTGCTTTCAAAATTCTTTATTTTTAATTATGCTTCAACTATTCAATGATAAAATGTTTGAAAATTGTGATATAAATAGAGATTTTTTACCGGAATTTAAAAAGAAATGTATCCGAAAAGTGAGATAGGGTAATTTGATTTCTGTTACCAAGCTTGTTTTTCTTTAATTATGTATTTTAATGTAAGCCGTTTTGGGTGTATCCCGTGGCTTAATTTTGTACAGTACATTGTATTGTAAATATTTTTGGTGAATAAATAAATAGAAATGGATGACACTTGAGGTCAAGCCACACGAATCGTTTTTTCAGACGAAATCGGCAGGACAGCTAGCTCTCCGATTAGCTGATTAGGTTGGTGTTCGGATCAGCTGATAATCAGCCAATAGCTTCCTGCCCTGCCCATTAGTCTGAAAACGCATGAAAAAACGCTTCGTGTGGCTTGGCCCTAACTCAAGAATACTATATACCCTATTTACTAGCCTCGCAGAAAATACTAACTGTGATTTTCAGTTTAATAATTCCTCAAGTTAATGATATAGCTTGATAGATAAGAAATATTCTCACAGTAAGTTTGTAATCACCACAATAATTCATAGGGAAAATCAGAATAAGATTTTTCTTTTCTTCACCTTCATGTTTATTATGCAATTAAATTTTCATAGCTTCAATTTTCATACATGCAAAAAATCAAGCAAATGAAAGCGAGAGAATAAACAGGCTTACCTAAAACGGTTTCTAGTATAATTTTCATGAATAATCTAGTTTAAATCAGGTTATGTTTCCACTTATTTTTCTACTATTCACACTTCTTTTTCTTCTTCTACAATTGGAACAAAGAATTTTGACATCAAAAACTTGACTGCAAAAATGAAGTAAGATTAGACAAGGGATAACAATAAAATATTGCATTACATAATTCAATATCGGGGACCGAGCTTCGCTCTGGAGTACAAAAGCATAAAAAATTTATTACGAAAGAAGAAATTATAATAGCATTCATACAGAAATGTTCTATCTAATCACAGTAAATTGAGATTGATTCCCAGAGGAATGTAAAAATTTCCCTCACAAAGGCCCAGTTGCACAAAATTTCAATCCTGATTAACTTCACGTGAACCAAATCAGAGAAGACAATTTCAAAAAGATGGATCTACTGGAATTAATCAGGATTGAAAATAGCCCGGCTTTTTTGCAACTGGCACTAAGTACCTGATTGAATGATTACAAACGTTCAACAGCTGAGTCATAATTTTGACACAGTCCCACACACATGAACTCGCTCACTCACTTCCATCACCAACAGACGACGAAATAATAATTATTTTTTTTTTGTAGTTGAGAAGTTGATATTGTGTCAAAATAATTATTATCAGCTGTTTTCCCAGAGATGAATAATAATATTATCCTTTTAATATCCTTCAACGAGTCTTCTCAGTGATGAGACTTAGTGCAATCGAATCTTTATATTATAGACCTACTATGTTCTGAATTTAGTGAGAATTGTTAGAGACGTTTTCTAGTTCCGGTGAAATACAAACATATAAACATCTAAACATCCAAACATCTAAAGTGATATTGTGATAATTATCCGTACTTTTACAGTAATATTTTACTTTTTATCTAATAACATTACATTCAAATACATTATAGAATGGAATATTACATTTTTGCACTATCTTACTATTGTAATATTCTGAAATATTTGTGTTATTATTAACATCTATTTTCCAAACAAAATTCCCTCAAAATAAAGAGAGAGAATATTATTTTCTGGCATCCACAAAACGATATTTCAGTTCTTCCGGTATAAGCCACCCCTTCTACTTAATATGGACCAAAGCAGTATTAATATAGGAGCTAACAGATGTTAGGGACAACCGTATCTTTATGATTATCAGTAGACGACAAAGATTCGAGCATTAAAAGCAGGATTATACACGTTCTATAAATAGATCCCCGAAATCGTTTTAAAGTCTTCATCATACGAGGGGACTCACGTTGGATAAATTGAGACGAAACTTGTATGTTCATTCTGTAGACCAATGCAGTGCCTACAAAATATGTAATTAACTTGATTATTTTTTCAGAGAGAATATTCTACAGTGCTAATTATAACTAATATTAATATAATAGTCTATGGAATGATAGAGTCTATGAAAATAAAACAACAATAATACCATTTTATTTTCATTACTATGCCCTTGGTATTTATAATCATGATGTAATTACATTTTTATCCTATTACTGGAGTTGTCGTCTAGAGTTTATATCAATTTTTAAACACATTCTTCTTCGAAAATGTTATTCATTAAAATTTGGGAGAAAGACAGTGTTGGGCTATGCCTGTTGTCTTCTCCCAATCATTATATATTGTATAATATAATGATTGAATATATAATATTGTATAATATAATGATAATATAATGATTATATATATAATGATTGAATATATAATATTGTATAATATAATGAACCCGTGCTTTATATTACATAATATAATGATTGTGATTGTTAATCAATGAAATAAATTATAATTCCATGATATAGCTCCAAGTTACTTATGCTGGATTGCACGAACTGAGTTTTCAGTTTACTCATGATTGGTAATGGCGTAACAACCGATACTAACATTAAACTGAGATCAATTTCAATCTTGGTAGATTAATTGCAATCCCAAGTAACGGTGGGTTTTCGTTTAATGCGTAACGAGTCGAAGACTAGTCGTGGAAAATAGGAACTAGGAATAAATAGAGAAATAGGAACTATTAAAATAGTTTGAATAATCAGAATAGGAATTATTTAACCCCATAAATAGTATATACTTACTAGGTTAATATAGTACTTCATTCAATCAAATATTATAACACTAGTAGGTAACCCGTGCTTCGCAAGGGTCTATTTTAAAACTGCAAAATGAAAATTTGACATAATAAAAAATCGAAATTTGAAAATAGACCTATAACCATCCTCGGTTAATGAAGAGTCTATATGCAAATTTCAAATTAATCAGTTGAGTATATTTCAGACGTGATGATGCGTCAAACATAATTCCCTATTCCTTACGTGTATAAGCCAGTTCTTTCCTTTATTATAGTATAGAAAACTGAAGAATGCATAATACTTGGAAACCTCACAGAATCATATTGATTTTTCCAATACATCAATAAATTTTAGTTCGATTAGGATCCTCCTCAATTTGAATCAGGCAGCCTTTTGTTTTCCCAATTCCAAACAAAAATACCTAAAATACTCGTTTCACTGGGAATTCGTGTCTGATAGTACATTAGAACTGAATGGTTTCTGTTTTTGTGAGAAATTTATTTGTAAATTTCTATAATTAGAATGGCTGCTATTTTGACTGCAGAACCGCATAAAACAAACCCTACCTTAATATTATAACCACTAATTAAAATTATGTAGTTAATCCATCCTACTTCTTCTTCTTCTTCTTCCTCTTCCTCCTCCACAGCTTCTTCTTGTTCTTCAGCTTCTGCTGATGCTTTTCCTTTATCCTTCTTCTCTTCTGATCCCAATAAACGTACTCACAAACTTCATTTTCTTAGAAATTCTTTATCTATCATTCTCCTTCCTATGTTCTCCCCCATTCTTATCCTCAGAAAAAACAGTAACTCTTGTAACACTATTCCAGCTCACTCTCTCACACCAAGTACCATCCAATCCAGCTGTCACTCCCTCTCTCTTTCTCATTCCCTCTCTCTCTCTCTCTCTCTCTCTCTCTCTCTCTCTCTCTCTCTCTCTCTCTCTCTCTCTCTCTCTCTCTCTCTTTCTCTCCCTTCACATATCACACAGAGAGGAATTTGTATCACTCTTCACTTCACAGACGTCCGATGATTCCTTTTCAAACCAAACCGAGTAGAGAAAAACTGAAATCGAGTTCTATTTTCGTGCACATATTCTGATTATTCATCCTCCTATCTCTTAATTTTTATCCTGTTTCTTCTTCTAATTTTCTCATTTACTGTTTCTTCTTCTACTTTTTTCATCTCCTGTTCTTCTTCCACCTTTCTTCTTCTTCTTCTTCTTCTCCTTCTTCTTCTTCTTCTTCTTCTTCTCCTTCAACTTCGCCTCCTCCTCCTCCTCCTCCTGCTCTTGCTCCTGCTTCTCCTCCACCTCCTCCTACTCCTCCTCCTCCTCCTTCTCCTCCTATTTTCTCCTTCTCCTTTTTCTTCTTTTCATTTTTTTGTTGCTGTACTCCTGCTTTCTTTTTTCTTAGACACATCTCATGTCTCGACTATGGTAAAAAACTCCACCCCCAAGTCTTCAACCAGAAGCTACTATACTGATGTTAGAGTTGTAGATGATGATGATGATAATGATTATGTTGTTGATGATGATGATGCTGTAGATCACTTTGTCTTTGAAAATATCAGACTAAAATTAGACGACAAATGACAGAAACAGACCGAATGCGCCACTAAAGTCCCTGGAGTGGTTTCCAAGACAAATACGCTCCATACGCGCGTCAGAAGGAAGGAGAAGACAAGCTAGAAATACATTAGAAGAAAGGAGAAGCCGAAACAAGTCTGACACCGACAAGAAGTCACCAAAAACAAGTCCCACCAAATGAAATGCTCACAATAACAACTAACATGTTTGTGAACTATTGTTGAATACACATATTGACGACTTCTATACTTGTGACAACGCTTTATAGCCAGAGGAGACTTTAGCAAAGAAGTACTCGAGCGAATGAAAATTAAGGACCGATTTCCGAGCTCGGGATTTAGCTAAGTTCTAGACTGGAGTCAGAAAATTAGCTTTCCGAAACGGGGCATAGTCACAGTCCAAAATTAAATTAAAATATCGGGGCACCGAGCTTCGCTCGTTATTTTTATTTATTGATAAACAGAACACAATTCTCTAAAATGATCGTGTTTATATTTCACAGCTTGCTATATGTCATCTTATGAATTTTGGGGATGTGATATTTTGATTTTTCACATACTCACTCGCTCACTCACGTTTTTACTATCCACAGACGACGAAAGTCTCAGCTGTTGCAGCCAAGGATGAATTATCCTTTTAATGTCGTTCAGCGAGTTTTCCAAAGAATGAGACCTAGTGCAATCGAATCTTTATATCATAAACCTACTATGTTCCAAATTTCGTGAAAATCGTTAGAGCAGTTTTCGAGATCCGTTAAACATAAATAACTAGATATAAAAATAACCAGATTTATACAGAAATTGCTCGCTTAATATAATAGGATAGTTCCATCATCCAATTTCATGAGTTTACAGTATTGTTGATGAAATTGGAATATAATAAACTAATACCGTAGCTCCTCCTTTCCTTTTTCTTGAAGTTCTCTTCCTTTTGAAATATTAGATGGATTAACGAAACACAGTACCCGAAAGGTCTAACTTACTGAAGGAACTACGAGGTTATATTACACCGAACAAAAGAAGCCCGCATTTCACCCCTATAATCACAATTTCTAAAGCAGATATTATCCTCGTCTTCCGAGTGACCTCTTTGTAAGTAAGAGTCCAATTTCTGTAGTGAAATTCACTGCATACTGTCGGAATTCCTTGTTCTAATTATAACATAAGATTTTCAATTATTAATATTAAGCGAGCAATTTCTGTATATTTGTTTATATTTTTATGTCTGGTTATATCTGTGGCTTGGTGCAAGAACTCCCATGTCATTTTTTTCAAAAATGAGTTTAATAAAACACTAAATACATCATTTTCAGTTCCAGAAGTGCTAATGTCCTATCTGAAAGCAATAAAAAGTTATAAAAATTTTTACTACCAATGTAATGATTAAAATTTTTCTCATTTTTCATGATTGACAGTTATCTCAGAGTGCGAAAACTACCAATGAAGAAGACATATGTTTTTAGATTGTCATTCATACTCAATCACAGAACTACCAATGTCGACTTCTGCACTTCTAGCACTCGCATTTTCGTATCGA